>NW_025999977.1:20446676-20482882 GCF_001458135.2 Marmota marmota marmota | reverse complement strand
GGCCCTGCAGGGGGCACCTAGGAGAAAGGTCTTTGGAGGCTCTTTAAGGTTAAATGAGGTTCTAAGGGTGGGGTCACCAGCAAGAGGGTGACCATCCGCACGCCAGGAAGAGCCCTGACTCTGAGTCAGGAATAGCTTCAGCCTGGACCGTGAGAAATGTCAGTCCCGAGGCCACTCGGCTCTGTTGGAGCAGCTCCAGGTGCCAACGCTGACACAGCTGGAGGGAGAAAGCCAAACCCCACAGCTCTGAAGCCCCCAGGGACCCAGGGACCAGGCCAGCACTGTCGCGTGGATACAAGGTATCCCCCAAAGTTCCCTAACTGGGAGCCTGGGCCCCGTGAGCCATACTGAGCAGGGAAGGGAATTTTTGAGGTGGGGCCTGGGGGAGGCGTTGGGTCACGGGCCACCACCTTTTTAAATAAAATCTACTTTTTACTCTTGCCTCAGCATTTCTCTGCTGTTCAATCTTCATTTCTCTGCTGCTGGGGGGAATAAGGATTAACCAGATCCTGATTTTCAAGACAGGTTTCATGTTTATTCATTCCTTTATCAGGACAGGTTGCTGTAGAAATCACTGAAATTCTTATGAAACATTGTCCAGTCTTAAAATTATTTAGATAGACAGCCTTTGCATCAGAACACATGGTTCCAAAATTAAGACTACAAGCTGATCACACTAGTGTGAACTACTGCCTTCCATGTACTTGGAATCTAAGAGGGACCCAGGTGCTATGGAGAAGCTTAAGAAAATCATGCAAATATAAGCAAATATCTTTCTGTATACATTATTGATATTTGAATGTATGGAAACTGATACACATTGTGGTGATGAAAGAGAGTAGTCAAAAGACAGAATGGTGGGAATTTTGAAGGGCCTAGGCCTCATATCTTAACCAAATCCTATATGAGATTATTTTGAGAAGTTTCTTAGACTGAAAGCCAGATGTTTTGTTGAAGAAATGAATTTCATTCAAAATAAGCAGAGGGGCTTTTTGAGCAAAACAAATAAATAAAATACAATGCTGAGACAATAGCAAAGGGGTACTGCTAGAGATAGAGACTACAAATGCAACAAAACAGCAACATTTAAGAATAAAAACATCTGTACACATAATAAAATTAATTAAGCATTTACTATGTCTAAAACAACACAACAAATTCTGGAGGTGATAAAAAGTTACACACCATCCCTCTAAAAGCTGCAACTCTCATTACTGGTTCAATCAGATATCAACTTCCTGAATTCTCTTTCATCTTTCAATTCTTATAGACATAGTTCATGTTTGCATCATTTTCAATTTAAACACTGTAACAAATAGTCATCTCTATTGATCTGGTAACTTCCTGCCTGTCCTTAATAAAAATCCACCTAACAAACCAATATTGAATATGTTTTTTGAAATAATATCTCTAATTCTTCCTCTATTCTAAGACTTTCAATAATTAAACCATTGTCTACCACATAAAGAATCTGTCTCATAGAAACTTTGAATAGCCCCCATATAAACTAAACCTAGAGAATTCACTTACCTCCCAAAATAATCCTAAATTCTTTCTGGAGAAAATAACATTTAACAAGGTTCCAGAAAGATAAGAGCTAATTTTGTGGGCAGCATTTTCATGAAAAAAGGCAAAGAGGGCACAAAATGTTTTCAAAGAATAGGGAGCAGATTCACCTATAGAAGTGGGGAATCACTTTTTCTTTTAGAAGGAGATCTATACCTTTTTAATCGCCACTATTTCCTATCCCTGTGTCTCCTGAATTAAAACCTAAGATAAATACAGAGAAGAAACCATACAGTAGAAATTAGGACTATTCAAGGTCAGTGTTAAAAAGAGATTAGATAAGTTCTAGTATGTTATTATATTAAAAATTCTATGAAATGCAAATTTTCTCTAATAAGGAGTCAACAGAGCAAAAACAGAAAAATATGATGTTAATAAGAAAGAAACTACATTTAATGAGTGTTGTGATGACATTTTGCTGTTTATCACAAATCATTTCCTTGCAAATCTTCATCAGAAGGTAAACAACTTCCCATTTTTTAAGTGCTAGCCTATGCTTAGTAGAAAAGGTAACAGAAGTAAAATAAAATGTGTAAAATAAAATAAAATGTGTAACTTTGATTATTCATTCTTCAACTTCCACTCTGTAACAGCTTATGAAGATGACAGCCAGTTCTGTGAGGTATCAATCCACATATTTTCATAATGACCATTAAAAGAAGGAAAAGTAAATAAATAAAATTGAGAAGTTAGGCCACTTACTTTGACAAGTAATTGTGGGTAGTTACAAGATTTAAAAGCTCAAAATGGAAGTGATTGAGCCCATGAAGATCTTTAGCTAATAAAATTCAACAAGGAAATTAATTTTGAAAGTGATAGATTAAAAAAAAGCTTCTCTATGGAGATCTTTATATTTCACCACCCATATGAAGATTATATAACTCTGTGTAAGAGTTATTTTTGAAGTTGAAATGATTGAAACATTATAGTGTGGATTAAAGTGCCAAATCAGACCTGAAGCAAGTCAGGATCAAACCTTTCTTCTTTTGTATTTGGTTCACAAAATTCTATCTTCCTAGACAGAAATTATAAGGTAGTTTCAATCTGCACCTCAGATCTTTGAACACTCAAGTCCCAAACCTCAAAAGACACTTAAGTTGAAAACATGGTCTTTAAGTGAAGGAGGCTTCAAAGGGCTTCTATGGAAATGGCCAAGAAAGATCTATAGGACAAAAACCATAGGGCCCTCAGGGTGAAGGAGGCTTCCAATTTAAACAATCTGCAGTGTTGGGCTCAATTTTATATGTTTGTTTCATTTAAAATTGGTTATTGTATTCAATGAAGTTTGTATACCATCTGTCTTTGAAGTGATTTAAATTAAGTTTTACAGCTCTTATGGGAAACAGAGACCATTTCTAAACTCTGTATAGTCTGCTTACTACCATCAATCACTAATTAGAATTAATTATTAAGACTTCAATTCCTTTTTTTTTTCAAGTAGTCTAAATCATTTATCAAAGGATGACATGGATTTCTGTTCCTTCTTTGGGATACTGAAGTCATAGTCATATGACTTTGGGGTAGATGCTACTGACATGATGATTTTAGTTAGATGTGTAACAATAATGCTATCTAAAAGCTACATTTAACCAAGAGAGCAGTATTTTTGGAACAGCAGGCAGTATAAAAGTGCTTTGTGAATATTAACATATTCTAGCAAATTAGTTTGCACTCATTATCATAAGCAATTACTTACTGTTTAGATGCAGCTTGTTTTAAATTGGCAAGCAATTTGCAAGAATTAAAACACAACATAGAGAGTTTTCTGAAAATTCAACAATATCCTGAGACAGATGATATTCCCAGGTTCACAACCATGTGCCAAACATGGTTGCCCATGAAACATATTTAGTATTAAAAAATAGTTAGGTGGCTACCTGGACTTTAAATGAAAGTTTTTTGTTAGAATATTATCAATAAAATTGTACAAGGGGGAAGGCTTTGCTTTCTAAAAATGAACTGTATGCCAATTTGACTAAAATTCAGTACTTCAATAACCCATTGGTTGCTTGTGGTGGCACACACCTGTAATCCCACCTGCTTGGGAGGCTGAGGCAGAAAGATCACAAGTTCAAAGCCTACCTAAGCAATTCAGTGAGACCCTGTCTCTAAATAAAATACAAAATAGGGCTGGGGATGTGTTTCAGTGGTTGAATGCCCCTGAGTTCAATCCCCAGTACCCCCCCCAAAAAATAAAATAAAATAACCCATTGCATTGTCCTGAGTTTTTTTTTTTTTTTTTTTGGGGGGGGGGGCTACCCAATCTGTCCTTTGTAAGAAGTGTCTGTTATCTTTCTCATTCTCTTCATTAATCTCTAGTCAATATTCTGTATTGATGTTCAGCACTATTCAGTTTACCTGCTTTAATAGCAGAAGTCTTGAGGGTTAGCAGGCTATGCTGTCTTGCTAGAATCTGCCTTTCCCATTCTCCCTTGCAGCTTGAAGGGGTCATATAACCAAAGTGGTAGCCAAAGATCATGGGCCAAGTTGATATGCAATTTTCCCAGTTTGGGCCCTGAAATACCTGTACTCTCCTGCCCATTTCCCTCTTTCTTCTCACTGACTGGTGACAGAAAGGGAGCTGCTTCTTTAGACTCAAAAAAGGAGAAAGCCACAGGGTGAGAAAGGCAGGCTTCTATCCTGAGACCATTAAACTGTAACTACTTTCATCAGAAGAACTATCTTATATTTTGGTCAGACCTGTGCATTTCGGGTCTCATTTTTACAGACAAGAGTGTTGATATAGCTTTTAAAATAAAATGACAAAACATTTCCATGTGGTCTTTTTCATCTTCATGAAAATTAAATAAATTTGATAGGTAAGCTATAATTATCTCCATTACACAAATTCAAAAGAAAGTAGTATTCACAGAGATAAAATAAAGTGTCAGTGATCATAAAGTAATTTGAAACTTTTGCTATCAAACCTTCCATAAAAGGTTGGTAATAATCTATTACCTGTTTTATAGTAAACTGATGTTTCTCACCCTGGCAGTTCTACGGGAGGTCATATGTTTTTATGGATTTATCTTATTCCCCATTTCTTTTCTCCCTTACAAAACCAAAATGGCATATGTTAGCAAAACAATTTAAAGGATGTTGCTTAGAAGCCAGAAGCAAAGTAAAATTAACAGACCCACATAGGCCTCTTGGCTTGAATATAGAGCATTTACTTTATAAATTAGAATTAATTTGGCCCTGTAAGGTATAAATTCTACTAATTCCCTCACAGTCTCACAACTAGGAAAAGTCTTTGTCAAGGGCCAGTGAGTCATCCCTTGGAGTATAATCATCAGGGAAGATTGTGGTCTTGTCTCCCAGTCTCCCCAGAAGTGAAGGAGCATAATTTCTACAAGTGTCAACTAGGAAACAGATGACCTCATAATACTAAACTCTCCCACTCCCCAAAACATCCTTCAATATTTTCAAACCAGGTGTGAAAGTTTAAAAAGTCTTCTGCCTTTTGTTTCTGTGGAGCTGAGTTCAATTTCTCTCCCTTGTTCTTTTCCTTGTTTGTTTAACTTGTTGAGTACCAATTTTCTTTCATAACCCACGGATCATATTATTCTGCCATTTAAGCCAGCCAGAAAAAGCAACAGTAACCCAGTCAAATTAAAAAAAGGGAAAGTCTTTCTTTGTCTGAATTTCAATTTGTCATCCTCAGACAAAAATCTCTCTTGCATAGAAAGTAAACAAAAGTATTATTAGGAGGCTAAGTAGACATTTTACTTGGAGATATTTTTATGCAATAATCAAAATGTTAAATAATGTTGTACAGCAATATTCTCAGGAACATTCACCTAGAGTGAATGATAAGAGAGATGACTTCTGTGCAAAGCAGGGAGCATCTATCTCCATTTCCTGATAATAGTCATGGCAAAAACAAATACATAATTATCAATTGAGTACCTTCCACATATTTCATTTTTATATTGGTGTTATATTGTTTGTTTTTCAAAATAACATTTTATCTTGATGATAAGAACTATTCTTCATGGTACCTTGTTTTTACCTTGAAGCCTAGAATATCACAAGGTACTTCACAGATAACAAGATTTGATGTGGCGAACAAAATAAAATACATAATGTCCACAATTATTTTGATGATGCCTTTGTTTTCCTCTGGTGTTTTAGAATCAAGTATCTCTATGCTATTCATATAATACAGAATTTATTATTGGGAAGAAGGATAACAAAGAAAAGTCCAATGTCTTAAAATCTGTATTTCAGCAACTTTTCTCAATGTCTTGAAAAGAAGTATAATCTGGAAAATGCCATCAAAGTGTAACAAATTGAGAGTACTAAGGAAAGAGACCATTGCAAATGGAGTGTAGTAGCGGATTTTTTTTCTTCTTTTCAAATGTTAACTATGGAATAAAAACAAAATGTTTAATTTAGGGTTGCTATATTTATATGCTACTTTAGAGTAAAAAAAATTATATATTCATGTAATCATACACATTTACAAACTTTTTTTCCAAGATTAGCAAGTGTGTACTTAAAATTGATACAGTATAAGAAATATGGATATGGTGTTCTCTAATCATAGGCCAGTTTTTGGATAACTAATACCACCACATTTGGGAACAGACAAAGTAAAATAATTAAACCGAACAAATGAAAATCAAAGAAATTCCCTTTGCAAAATGATCTAAAGAAAATTCAGACTTTTCAAAACCAAATAAGCAGTTTACAAACCAAAGAAAATGTATCAAGCTGGGAGTCATTTATTCTTATGTAAATAAACACCTAAAATAGTTATAAAGAGGCATTTTAAAGGATAGAAAAAGAAAACATTTTTTTTCTTGCAAGATGTTACTGGCTTTTCTAGCAATTTGAAAACCTCATATCAATAAAATTTAAAGCATTTCTGAATTTTTCTACCTTTCTATTATTAGTGAGCAATATTTATTCTGTATTCATTTGCCATGTCCTTACTTATTTGGCAAATGCCATTCTCTGTTCCATGTACTATGTTTTATGTTTCAAGCTGTAAATTTCCAAAATAGTCATTTTCCCTTCCCTTCTCACCAAAATAATATGAAACCATAGAATTCACACTGTCCTCATCCATGAGTAGGATATATAGAATGAATTCAGTTGGAAATGACAGTTTCCACTGTAACCTTCTAAGCCATTCCCCCCAAAAGCTGATCACAGGTTTCAGTGCCCATAAAGAAACGAGAGTGTGCTGGAATAAGTAAGTGTACAGGAAAATAATACAGCAATGTCCTCGTTGCTCACCCTGGCAGAAGCAGTTAGCATGCTGTTTATTATCTTCTGCTCATATGCTTCTCAAATAATTTCCAGCATATCAAAGAGACCAAGAAATACAGGGTTTATATTAAAGCAAAAAGAGAATCAAGTGGAAGATTTTAATTGGGGAAATAACATGATCACTTCTGAATTTTAGCAAGGTTATCTTGGCTTCTATGTAGAAAACATGATGGATGAAAAGAAGCTTAGGCAAGGAGTCCCTTCAGAGGATCATTTTCACAAAAACAAGAATAAATTATAATGACCTAAACTAAGACAGTTTGCCAGTGAGCCCAGGAAAAAGTAGACATATGTGAGAAGCATAAGGGAGGTCATGTAAGGATTTTTGCAGGGAGGGCAGAGGGAAGAAACCAAATGTCACAGTTGGGTCACAGACCTGCAAATTTTGGGGATGCTATGTCACACACTGAGACAGGAAATATCAGAGAAGGAATGAGATGCTTGAGGAATGATTACATTTGTTTTTTCATTCGTTTGTTTAAGTGACCACCTTCTTCCAAGTGAGAATATTCTATCTTTGTAGTCCTACAATATTTAGTACATGAAAAGTGTACACACAAGAGGTTTTTCAGTCTCCTGCCAACTGATCACACATGTAAGTTAGAAGAGATATTCAAATGAAAATCTTGTCAGAGCTTTTTATCAAAATAAAATTTGCAAGACCATTAGTCATAAAAACAACTATCTTTTATTCATCTCCTTTAAAATATTCTCAAAATATAATATTATGGTTTTAATGTGATTTTTCCATGAAACGCATATGAATTGGCTATATTTGTCATCAGAACATTTGAAAAGTTCTCTTTCTTCTGATAATTTTAAGAAATTGTTTTATGGAAAAAGCTTTCCTATACTATATTGTCCCAGCATGTCTTTTTGCTCTATTGCTATTTTGTTCTCTGCATATAATTGCCTGGCTAACTTATTGTGCTTAGTTGATTTTCTTTCTCTGCTCATCAAGGTTTTCTTAACTCTTTTCTGCATGGAGAGCACTCTAGTAAATACAGGGTTGTCAGTTTAGCCATCATACTGCATAGGTGAGCAATCCAGTCACATGTAAGAATACTGGCTGAGCTTAAGCTCAAATCCCGGCATCTGTAGTTCAAGTTCATTTATTTGCATTTCTTCCACCATTTAATAGTGGGAGGAGAGAAATGATAGAGTGAATTACTATTAGAAAGAATGCTCTATACTTCAAACCAATGATCCTCAGTATAAAATATTTTAAACCTTCTTCTACAAGGCTCAGTAGTCAGTCTGTATAATAATCATTCCTCTGATCTAGTAGACCCCTCTGTATCTGAGAACATAGGGGTTGTGGCTACTAGTAGCTTATATGATGCCTTCAAGACAAAATAGAAAACAAATCTTTCTCAAAAGCTTTTAATTTCACCTGTTGATAAAGCTGCCATATTATACTGAATTTTATCATTAAAATACACTCAACTGCTCTCTCTTTGAACATTATTATTTTACATATAAAACTCTTAAGACAACAATTTAAATGAAACCACCTCCACAAGGGTACCACTTAGAAGAACAAATATGGTATCTCCTAAGGAACCCTTAGGAGTCTGTTTAAAATGGAGATTCATAGTGAGGATGTGGGGGAAAAAAGTACACTCTTACATTGCTGGTGGCACTGCAAATTGGTGCAACCACTATGGAAAGCTATATGGAGATTCCTTAGAAAACTTGAAATGGGACCACCATTTACCCAGCTATCCCATTCCTTGGTCTATACACAAAAAAAAAAAAAAAAACAACTTAAAATTAGCATACTACCATGATGCAGTCACATCAGTATTCATAGTAGCTCAATTCACAAAGCTAAACTGTGGAACTAATCTAGATTCCCTTCAACAGATGAATGGATAAAGAAACTATAATATATGTACACAATGGAATATTAATCAGCATTAAAAGAAAATACAATTATGACATTTGCAGGTAAATAGATGTAGTTGGAGAATATCATGCTAAGTGAAGTAAGCCAATCCCCCAAAAAACAAAAGCCAAATGTTCTCTCTGATAAGTGGATGCTGATCCATAATTGGGGGGTGGGTGTCATGAGGAGAATGAAGGAATTTTGATGGGACAAAGGGGAGGGAGGGGGGATATGGAGGCAGGAAAGATGGTAGAATGAGATGAACATCATTAACCTAGGTACGAGTATGACTGCATATATAGCGCAACTCTACATGGTGTACAACCAGAGAAATAAAAAGTTGTGCTCCATTTGTGTACAGAATCAAAATGCATTCTGCTGTCATACATAACTAATTAGAACAATAAAATAAAATAAAATGGAGATTCAACTCGTCTTGGATCCTATCTTTCTGCAGAATACAACCATGATCCTCAATGAGAGGGAAATCCAGAGACAAAGGAGAGAATAATAATTCCTATTCAGCTACTTTCTTTTCATGCATAGCAAACATCATTAGAAAAAAAAGAAGTTTAAGGTTTTTTTTTTTTTTTCCTGGAAAGAAGACATTTTTGCATAGTTGAAATCAGATCAGTCACAGAACTAACTTGTGGAAATGCAACTCCTGAAAAGAAAGACAATATCAGAGCAGTGCTTATCCAAGATTCATGAAGAACTAGACTGCAGTTTCAGGCATATATTTGAAGTGCAGATTTCAACAAGACAAAAAATTAATTAATTAATTAATTAATTAATAATGTGATTAAAGAAAAAAAAAGACACCAGAAATTCTCAGGAGATTAACCTCTTCTCCTAGCCCTCTATGGATGCTCCAAAGCACAGATTCAATTTTGAGGCAGGTTAAATTGGGGGACCAATTGGGAATATATGATTAATGAGTTTTGTACCATCTTCTTTCTTTTCAATTGAAAAAAGAAGGAAAGAATCCTCAAAAAGATTTGATGGGTTTCACTGAGTCTAATACTTCCCCCACAAGATTGATTTCAGACCATAGTAAAGATAACCAGTCTACTAATTAAATATTTAATGATTTTCCCCAGAATTTGCTTAACAAATTCAGGTGACAAGGAAACCCTCCAAGGTAAAACCACAGAGGTTCATTTTTCCAGGAGTTAATGTGAAAGGTGGAAAAGTGAAAGCTCAGATCTCTTTTGAAAGTAGTAAGATTACTTTTTGGCACATGGAATGTGAAGCTGACAGAATAAAGTGCTACCTAAAATTCAGGAAGTGTACTAAAGCCAAGAAGCCTCCACAGACTTAAGCCAGGAGACAAAAACACATAAACACATTCATGGAACACAAATCCCTTTGCTTATTGCCTAAAATGAGCCATGTGTTAATTTTTCTTTCTTTTTTTTTTTTTTTTTTGGTACCAGGGATTGAACCCAGGGGTGATTCACCACTAAGCCACATCCCAAGCCCTTTTTATTTTTCATTTTCAAACAATGTCTCCCTAAGTTACTAAGAGCCTTAATAAATTGCTGAGACTGGTTTTGAATTTACCACCCTCCTGCCTCAGCCTACTGAGTTGCTGGGATCACAGGCATGCAGGTGTCAAATTTCAAAGCAAACAAAAGCAATGAGGTGAATTCAGTCCCCAAACAGGTCCTTTAATTTTGAAAAGATGTTAACAATATAAAAATATGTTAAAATAGAAGATCTTTTTGTTACATAAATTGAATCTTTCACCCCCTTCACTGGAACAATATCTGCACTCTGAATCTACTGATATATTCCACTTGTTCTGTGTTAAAATGAGTGAAAATAAGATTGCAAATGGACATAGTTTAAAAAACAAAAAAACAAAAAAAAACATCATATCATGTGGGCTTCCACTCAACCTTGAATCAGAAAAGTATGGAACTAGTCCTAATTCACGGCTCTGTGACTTTGCCCAAATTATTGAAACTAACCAGTAATCCTCATTTTCCTCTTTTGAAAATAAGGGGGTTGTTCCAGGTAATCCCTATGGTCATTTCCAACTCTATTCTTTGAGTTTAAAATATCATTCCACTAAAGCTGGCGTTAACCTTGAATTTGATCCCAGAGAACACTGAGCATGAAGTGGGAAGTTATATTTGCTACTGAGGCACTGTAGCAGATAACACACAATGATTTCTTTTGGCTGGTTATTTGTTTCCTTCTTATTTGATTTAATAATTATATGGAATGTTTTCTACATTTTATAGTGGGGAAATAATATAGTACTGAGTATTTTATTTCACATAATAATTCTCTTTATGATCATAGAAAATTAAGAAGTAAATATAGAGAAAAATGAGCAGAGAATCGGCTGAATATTGCTAGAAGTTAACATTTTTAATTTCTGAAATCATATATCCTCCATGACTGGATTAGCAACTCCACCCCAAATCAATACAATACAAAATCTACATAAATGACAGTCTAAAATGAGTCCTAGGTTTATTCAGGCCTAGTTGTGTAATTACGGAGGTCTTCTCATTCTAAAAACTATAATTACTGCAGTTATACTAAAAAAGGTTGGGTTAAATGTTATTAAGCAAAAACCACCCTGCCTGATTTGTTTTGTGAATACATGTTAAGATAATTTGTACTTGCAAGAACAGACTCATTCCAAGCTGGAATTATTATGAACCTTAGTAGGTTCTATTATCATAAATATGACTCAGATCTAGAAAGGGATTCATTACCCTATTTCAGCAGTCAATTTAAGTTGTGAAAATATGAGGAAAAGTCAAAGCATATTCTCTCCCTTTCTGCAGTGGTAGATTCTTCAGTGGCATATTCTCTACCTGTGCACCACATTCTCCACCTTTCTAGGTGAAAAAGACCAGGTACTAACTCAGTGGTTCAAAGCTTATCAATTCCTATCCAAAGGTAATCCTACACATGTCCACCATGACCAAAGTTGTTTGTTAACATTCCTATGTTTGGGTATTTGGGGCAAAGAAACAAAGTTCATTTTAGACACCCAGTCTAATCTTTACAATGCTACTTTTCTGGTCCGTTAGTTGCAACTTTTCAAATGTCATTGGGCCTTTCACACCATGGAGTAGAAAGCCATGTTTTCTTCTGAATCACATCATAATAACTTACAAACTGGCTAAAGTTCATCTATCATATTGCTTTTTTTTTTCTTTCTGGACCTAGTTAGAGGCTAACCAACAAGATGATATTTACTTTTATTAAGGGGAACATGAACAAATACACACACACACAAACACACACACAACCAATTTATTCAAGGTCATGCAATTAGTAATCAGGAAGAACATTTTGGAATTCTTCCAGTATTTATTCCTCAGGTTTTTAAAGTGTGCTTTTCACATAACTGTTCCATATTAAGCAATAAAGAAAAATGGCAACCTGAGATCACACACACACACACACACACACACACTGAACAAATACTGAATGATAGAACTTAGGACAGTCCTCACTGTTCACTTGAGGAATCCAAATGAAACAAATCACTCTATAGAGATTGCTATCAGATCTTCAAGCATACTAACAATGCTGACTAGCAACATTAGCCTGTTAGATGTAACAGGTCTAATTATAATATGTGATTAAATCAGTTGTCTATTGCAGAAATTGTGAAAAGTACAAAAATATAGCAAATAGGAACCTAGAACATTTGAGGGGAAATTTTATAAGATTTGTCTACTGAAAGTAAAGACAAAAAAAATAAAATAAGATAAAAAATAAAGAGAAGAATAAAAACAGTGATACTGGACCAAGAAGTCATAGCATACATCTCTCTGGAGATCCCCAGCTCACTGTACCTTAGGCCTCACATCCAGTTAACAATGTCACTTGTTTAGTGGGTGCTGGTTACACTCAAGACGTCAACATAATTTTGTATCACTCTATTGATTGACTATTTGGCTTGGGACCAGCATAGACCAGAATTGGTCTAGAGGTTGTTCTCTTGGTTTAGAAACCATTTAGCAAGTGACATTGTGTGAAATCAATGGACTGTTACTGCTTTCATCTTTCTCAAGTTCAATATCATAAGGGTCCTTAAGATTTAATGAAGCTAGTCTGTTGAGTGAAGCTTTCAACCCTCTATATTTCTTCTAATGCATTAAAATGGCTTGGATGGGAAATGATTCCTACCTCCTGCAGAAGGACAACTATGCAAACCAAGAGATTAATCAATTAAGAATAACATGGTAATAAATATGTATTTAAAGTTGTTTTGTAATAAGATTTGGAATTTTATTTTTTTCCTTAAAGAAAAGAGATGAAAAAAATCCCTAGTGATTAAAAAAGAAGAAAGAAACAAAGAAAATCTGCAATTGGTTACACACACACAAACACACACACAGAACCAGAATAGACAAGATTGTAGAATAGTCTCGAGGTCTCTAGAGATTCATTAAAATTTCATGACCAAGGAAAGTAGCCATTCATTCCTTCTCAAATAAAGCATTTTCAAAGCAAAATCCAAGAACAAGTAAATGACAAAACCGTCATTTCAGAAGACAGTAAATTATACTCAGAGAAAGAAAACAGGAAATATCAGGTATTGTCCTTAGCAGGAAGTTGTAACTGACAGTAAAACAACAACAAAACCCAGAAATAATAAAATAATGATAAATTGTGCAAGAGCTAAAAGAGGAGACTGTTTACACTCTAGCACAGGAATGATTTCTCTAAGTGTACAAAGAAATGGAGGCCCTTTCCCACAATGTCAGAGCACAGTTATATTTCAGTTTTCTTAATAGAGCTTTGAATGTTTTGTATAGATGACTAGAATAACACTGTGGATACATTTCAGTGTTATCTTCTACTGTCTCTGTCTTTTGGAGACCAAAAAAATGAGGACAAAACCATGGGTCAATCTCATTTCAAGGCCATATGTCTCCACTGTTTAGAGTAATACCATCATCAGGACCAGCAAAATTTCATCCAACTATTTGTGAAAACAAGAAAAGGTGTAAGACCATTGATAAGATTTAACAAGCAAAGATATATGTGTGTGTCTTCCAAAAAAATCAATTTCCAGTTTGATATTTCCAAATAATGGCCTGAAAAGAGAATTCTTGTAGGACACTCAACCAGGTATCCTAAAAAACAATGAATTTTTAATTCAATTTTATTCCAATATGTTTGATATGGAGGGGTTTAATGCTAATCCTAGAAAGTCCAGACAATCAGAAAGGGTAATTATTTTCCATGTGCGATTAAACGTCACTCTCCATGTATTATAGAAACAGTATTGGAAGAGATTAATCTAGGAAGGCCTCTGACTGCACTGCCCATTTCTTCAACAAAAGCCCTCCTGTAATTAAATCCTGACACTATAAAGGCCTGGAGAGTTCTATTGCATTACAACATGAGCTATCATTTCCTCCACAGAATGCACAAGACTGTTTCTGATACATTTTTTTATGTGTGTGTGTGTGTGTGTGTGTGTGTGAAACTCCTTCCAATAGCAATTTAAGCAAGGAAGGAAAATACAGGAATCCAAGCCAAAGTATACCACAATTCTGCAGCTTCTGGTTTACTTTATCCTAAAGAAGGTCCACTGCCACAATTAAAATAGAAGGATGTCAAAGGCATTTTCACAGCACATCTACCTATTAAGGGGCTACTGAAATTTCCTAATTAAAATGTAAAAATTCTACTCCTATAAGAGGTTCAATTTTTTTTCCTTACAAAATAAAGAAGAGGTGATAGCTGGACATAGACCAAAGGAGGCCATCTCCAGGCATACATCCTCCTTACCATGCTCTTTCCCACTTAAAAAAAAAAAGTTATACTCAGACATCATGGAACCTAACATACACAGTTAGAATCATTTCTTTGACTTAAAGGGAATGCCAACTCTTACTTTTTCAAATGCAAGAGAGAGGAAAGTTAAAGTTAGGAAAATTGGCACATAAAGATAAAGGTTTGAGGACCATTCATGAGCTGACATAAATTTTTCCAAACCACCCTGAAATGAACAGTGTTGGTTCAACACAGCTAAAGGAAAGCAGAAACAAACCCTAACATTCAACACAAAATTATGAGGAGAGCGAGCAAATCACTATTCTGAGGTTGATATCATCTACAACAACAAAGACAAAGTGCTTTTTCTAGAAGAAGCAGGGAAGAGTCTGGTTAGGGAGTGGTAGTAATAGTAGGGCAGTGGGAGAGAGAAAAGGAACAAATCAGTTGCCAACTATTGGCCAAGGTCACCTCTGACCCAGTTCATAATCCCCTCTTTTTGCCTTTCCTCCATATGGCTTTGCCTCCCAGGTCTCTGTGCCTGGCATTCATAAGGCCACTGTGAAGAGGGATGACTTCCATTTGACTGACAGGAAAGGGTTATGTGTGGTATTTAAGAAAGCATAAAAAGAATATAACTCCATTCACCTCTATCAAAATCACTTGGATCAATGGGTATAGAAAACATCACTTGCTCTTCCTTATTGTAGAAAACTGATGGAATACTCAGCTTCATCTCTGTGTACAGATAGCATAGCTACCCAGGGAATTAATTATTTGCTTTGTGCGCACCTTATGATCATGTCTCGTAAAAGAACTCCCAAAGCAATCTTTTGTACAGGTCCGCTGCTATTCTGTTTTTCAGAGGCTAATGTGCTTGGTGAGGTTGTCAGAAAAAGAGAAAAAATAATCAGTTGTTTCTTTGTTTAACTAGAGAAGCAAATGAATAAGACAGGAAAGGAACAGGGATAAGCAGTTTAAGTATAAATTCAAGTCAATCCTATCTCTGACTTTATGTCTGCCTTTAGCCATGGCAAATGCTTTTCCTCATCTCTGTTTATGCATTTCAAAGAAAGCAAATTGCATTCATATTTTTTTCTTAGAAACACGGTAAGGGTTAAGTGTATTAGTATATGTTCTTTAAAAAAGAAAATAAAATGCTTAAAAGAAGAATGTTTATAGTGTACATATTTCTTCAATGTAAGAAGGAAACATTCATTACAATAATACCTCAATTGAAAATTGAACCATAAAACAACCTGGATGGTCCCAAAATTGAAAATAGAAAGCAATAAAGCTATCGACCCTTTTATTTTTTCAAAAGGATGAAGGGTTCTTATGTTCTTTAAGGGGCACAGGTAAGGTTAACCTGTTTTTCTGTTTGAATTAACACAACACAGGCACAACCTGGTACTTGATTAGTAAAAATTAATCAAGAAATATTTATCTAATACCTATAGCATATGAGGAATTATAGAGAATACCAGAAAGGTTTATACACTAGATACATAAGAGCCATATCCAAGGGTAAGACAAATTAAGAATAATAGGCATATAAGTAATACTTAAAATCATATAAATAATACTTACATTTCAAAAGCACTCTGTGACTTTTAAAATATGTCTTACCTTGGTTACTTAATTTCATAGATATTTAACAATGTTAATATAAAAACTAGAGATCCAGAGGTTGAAGTAATTGAAAAATTCTGTGAATCTGGACCTAAGCTGGCATTTGAAAGGAGAATTAGGAATGAATAACGAAGACAGGACAGTTACAGCTGAAAACTGTGCTGGTCTTTAATTTTCATAAGCACATGTCTATAGTTCCTTAAGGACACAAATATAAGCTTTCTTATTATTATCTTTTTTAGGTTTATTACTCAACCTGACAGTGACCTACAGAGCATTTACTGAATTAATCAGTGGGGAGGATTTGTTCTTCTGTATCTCTCTACTTTTATCATTAACAGGACACTTTACAAAATAGCTGGGGAGTTTAGGATACAGCCCATGGCTATAGGATATAATTGAGGCTCACAGACTCAGTCAATCCCTTCACTTAAGGTTCATTAGCCTGGGTTCCAAGGATCCCAGGGGGTGATTCCTTCCTACTCCAAGTCCCCATAGCACACATCATCCAGATGATGTCTGCGGCACAACTTTAGCACCTCAAATGAATTACTGTCTGTGAGCTCTTTGTCTTTCAATTGGTCCGTGTTATCTCTGTCTTACCTCCCTATTAAGCTTCAAAGTTCCTTGCAAATGGGAACTATGTCATCAAGATTCTTTATCTAGGCCACGCAGCTTCTGGCAAATTACTTGACATAGCATAGGTGCACAATTGATGTTGGTTTTGTGCCTCCAAGTTGCCAATACTGCTGACCATTTATTTCAAAGAAATGATGTCTCATGCCTGGATTTCAGAAGGTGATACCAAAACAACTGAATAATACCAAGCAGGCTATGTAAGTTCATAAGGTTTCTGACTATCAGATAGAAGTTGCTTAATTTAGTAATCATGGTACTCTAAATTTGGAAAAGCTAGTGAGGACTCCTCATGTTATACATGGGGAAACAGAGGGGAAGAGTATCTTCCAAGCGCATAGCTAATATTGCACAAGAAGGAAAGAAATTAACATTTGTTGTGGGCTCAGCATATGGTATGAAATTTTATTTCAATGAATAAAGAGGTACCAGATGTGGGCCACATGGCCCCCCAGCACTCCAGCTGAGATAACAATTTGGTATTATTCCAATAAGAGCCAACACAGGTGTGGAATATTGTAAACTCTTTTTGTTTTCCTTTTACTGCATTATTTCTGCCAGATATCCAGCAAAATATTTGTACTTTTGTTGTACAAAAAGAAAAGCATGCATTCAGTAGCATGGCCTGCTCTGAATTACTTAATAATGAGGTGTTTGAGCCTGCAGTTCACCATGAATATGCCAAACAAACCTTTTGTTAGTTTTAATTACTCCTAAAATACACAGGAAAAATGAACATTCTCTATCACTTTTTCCTCCAGCTCTTGATTTAGCCGTTTGAATTTTCTACTCTGAGCCAAAGAAGCCACTGATGGCTCACAATATCTTCTATATTTACTCTCCTCAGTCTACTTAAATAGACTTACTCTTGACACTTTTGCTCCTTACCTTATCAGAATCCCTCCTACTTCAATGAATAGGAAAGACAGTAGAATGTATCAGACATAATTTTCCTATGTTCATATGTGAATACACAACCCGTGTAACTCCACATCATGTATAACCACAAGAATGGGAAGCTATACTCCATGTATGTATGGTACGTCAAAATACACTCTACTGTTATGTATATCTAAAAAGAACAAATAATTTTAAAAAAGAATCCCTTCCACCCCATGTTCCTCTTTTTCTCACATCACTTTGTTTCCTCATACATTTTCACTCTATTCTCTGTGTCAGTACAATCTAATGAATGCTGTGATTGACCAAGAATAAGATGTTGTCTCTGTGTGTCTAGCAATACAATTGTGCACATCCGCTCTTTCTTTTTCTTGTTATATTGCTATAAAGTCCCATATTGCTATTTTCAATTAGTTCCCATCAACAAAATTCACCTCTGTTCTTCAAAGAGAAATATGGAATCTGCTAATTACAATGAGCAGTCAATAATGGAATGGTTCACGATTAAACTTAAATGATGACAAACTATATATATATATATATATATATAGTTATATAGTTATATAGTTATATATAGTTATATATCCTTCAAAGTAAATTCTATTTGGCTGACCATCGAGTCCAAGTACAACATTTAGTTACCATACTATACTATGCCCTGCTCTGAGTTATTCTATAACATATATAGAACATAGTGTTCGGGCTGTGCCTAGCCCTAAGACTCTGTTTTATAAAGTGATGGTTTGCCATAAGCTACTCCATTTTGAGTATAGAGCTGAGGTAGAATGACTCTACAACTTGTTTGAACAAGTGAACAGCCACCATCTGCCTAACATAACCATAACCGGTAAATTAATACTGCTAATAAAAATGACCACCTGTGAACTTAGCAAATTAAATCAGAAGCATATAGATGCATGGTCATATCTATCCCAAATCAGGAAAACCAGGCCCATGAGCTTACCAAACACAACAGACCACTGAATGCAGCATCCCCTCACCTGAGACCCATAAAAAGAGGAGCACTCCAAAACTGGCTACAATGCCACACTAACCCTGTCACCCAATTGTTTGTTGTAAGTCTTGCCCAGGAAAATTGCCACAGTGATGAACCTCCTATTGTCTGTCCTTCAGCTCA
The DNA here is from genome assembly GCF_001458135.2 of Marmota marmota marmota. Classification (NCBI taxonomy): domain Eukaryota; kingdom Metazoa; phylum Chordata; class Mammalia; order Rodentia; family Sciuridae; genus Marmota; species Marmota marmota. Next base: position 20,464,085 of record NW_025999977.1, on the reverse strand, counting down.
GCATGGTTTCTCTGCCCAAGATGAGGAGCTCACAGCCCACTCCACGCTGATACTTCAAGTCGATACTTCAAAACTTCCTGCTATCCACACCCTGGCCTAGAATAAGTTCTGGGTTTTAACAGCTCTGAGCCCTGAACAAGTTCTTCTGACCACCAGCCATGACCCTTACATTTGTATCTGATCTCCACCTTTGCTCTGGTTCAACCTCCCGAATACTTACGGTTGCCTAAACCCTTCCTTAGTCTTCCTGTGACATAGCTACTTCACAAAATTACATATATTGTGAATTATGATGTATAACTTAAGTGCTATGGATATTAGTAATTTAAAACCAGGATTAAAGAACTTGTTATGCCTACATTATGAATATTAGGTGACCCACAAGTACTCAGTGAAGAGCAACCAATGAAAGTGGTATAGCTTGTGAACTAATTGTTATTTAATCATTCTGACATTGTGGAAAGACACACATATATTTGGTTTATGTTAATGGTTTAACTCGCTCACTACACCTGGGATTATAATCCTAAGAAGTGCCATTAGATTTGAATCTTAGTAAAAATGTAATATTTATCACATTAGAGATGTTTGAAGTATGGTAAAAATGCCCTTTCCTACACACTATTCATCTGATTTAATTGCTAGTTCTAGGGAGTCAAGGCATTTGCAACTCAGAATGTCTTACTGAATGAAGACAATTCTAAGATCCTCAATGATGGCTCTTCATGGGGCAGAGGTGTCTTCTTCCACAGTCAGTGGTCTTAACATCAATATGGCATGAGTGTCACATTACAATTCAGGGCAAAATCTGTCTAGCACTTTGAGTTTTACTTCTTATTCTGAGACACATTTAAAAATATTTATTAAATCAAAAAAGGTCCATTTACATTAATAAATAGTATGTACTCTTTGAAATTTATATTTAAGTATATAATTTTGTCTGTGTATTTTCACACATTCATTTTTAAAGCTAAAAGCTTACATAGCATAATAAAATGATTTTATTTCACCAATGGAATTATAGAACATTTCAATTTCCTTTCTGTTTTTCCAAACTTTACCATACTTCCTATATTGTCATAAAAATATAAATATTTCTATATATTGACTCTATAACAAAGAAACAAATCCAAAAGAAATATACATTTTTAAAAGAAACACACTCCTACTATACCTACCTGATGTTTTATCAATTAGATAAGTTTTCTAACAAGATATGAAGCATTGTACTTGTAAAACTTCACTAATTTAAAAAGCACATTAATATAAATGTTTCAAAAAATAACTTTTAGCATACGGGAACCAGGGTTTCTGCCAAAGAGAGTTTAATATTGAGTCTTAAACAGTGCTAAAGATCAAATTTGGGGAAAGACTTTCCCCTTTGAATCTCATTCTTATCATTTTCACAAAGATTACACAAAGGCTGAGATCAAATTTCATTCTTTGGACATATAAGCAGAAACATTTCAAACAAAACAAACGAAACAAAACCCAGTCTACATGATGATAAGAACCCCCTGTATTTCTTGCTCACTTAGGTCTCCCAGAACTCCCCCCATAAATGTTTAAGAAAATTTACATTTCAAAGTATGAAGGAAGATGACTTAGCAGTATCCCAGATGTCACATTGACGCTAAGGGTGTTGGGTGAAAAGAGACCAAGGATTAAATGAGCTATTCTGTGGTCCCCATGAGCACCTTATTTTTTGTATGACTCGAATTTCACCTACCAATAATCACAGCATAAGTGAAAGGAAACCAAATGTGAATTGCAGATTATTTTATAAAAATACAAAGCTTTAGTGAAGATATACTAGCTAGACTGAGAAACACAAAGTATTTTTAGAACGTATTATTTCTGCTGTGTGAGAATTTGCTTTCTTAAGTAGTATTATTGTTTGTATTTAGATTCCTCTAACCTACTAAAAAGGATTTAAAATCTGAGCTCTTTAGCAACTGAACTGCTTATTAATCTTTTCTCCAGAAGAAGTAAAAGGTATATCAGTTGAAAGTAAATCAGAACTATTAAAATTTAAATTTTAAAGTAGAAAGATTTTTCCTTTTATACAGTTAGTCTGTGTGCTTAAAATCATAAGTACATGCAAATAGTATATGTAAATGTAAGTATATAGTTTTAGATTTTTAATTCATTGTCTTTCAAACACTCAGGCCATTTGTGTGTAATTATGGCATTACATAAGCTAATCTATGATATAATATATATGAAAACAATTTCAAATACTAAAAAGTATTATAGAAGGTATTAGTGCCATGGATTAGGAGTAGAACACTTCTCTACCATGTGTGTGACCCTAGATTTGATCCTAAGCACCAAAAAAAAAAGAGTTATGCATAAGTAAATAATATAATAAAGCAAAGGGAAAGCAACAGCTTAATATTTAGACAAAAAAATCATTCAAAACTCTTGTGGAATGTGTTAATTATATCTAGCTACCAATTAGGAAAATTATTGCAACTGAAATTTAAAGATAACAGAATACTGTATCTTTTTCTATGAGAAAAATTTTATTTGCTTGTCTACATAGGACTATAAGCAAGATTCAATGGAATAAGCCAAGCACAGTGGTACCTGTCTATAATCCCAGTGATTTGGGATTATAGGCTGGAGGCTGGAGCTGAAGGTTCAACTAGTTCAAAAGCCAGCCTCAGTAACTTAGTGCTGAGGCTCCAAGCATCTGTCTTAAAAATACATACATACATACATACATACATACATACATACATTAAATAAAGGGGTGAGGATGTGGCTGAGTAGTTGAATGCCACTGGGTTCAATCCCTGGTACAAAAAAAAAAAAAGAAGAAAAAAAAAGTTTCAATGGAGGAAAAATTGGGGTAACTGTCTCATTTCTCTCTCTCTCTCTCTCCTTCAGCATCCAAATGATCACTCAACTGGTCTTTTTTTTCTATTTTTGTAATGTAACTACAGGATATTTTAGGGATGGCTATTTCTATAGAATTCTATTCAATTTTCTTCAGTCTTACTGAAAATGTCATTTTTCTGTCTAAACCATCAAGGTGTTAAAATATATGAGGTCAAGTTGAAACCCAATGAGAGCAAGTGACACATTTTAACAAGGTTTTATAGGTCATAGTTTGGGAAGCACAGAATTCAGAGTTTATTTTTTGGCACATACCAAGATTTTGACATATGTTGATAGGTCATTGGGTGCTGCATTCATTTTTAATTTATTTATTAGATTCTTAATGACTTTTGGTACTCCAAACTAATTCAAACTTGCATGTTCTGATGAAAGACGGTAAAATAATGGTATATTTTTTCCTGCTTCTTAAAAGCAACTAAAAAAAAAAAGACTAGAAGAAGGGAAAAAAATCATCACAAATAAAACTAGGAAACAACCGTCCTATAAAGAAGTGCTTCCACTGAAAATTGGTCCTAGATAAAAGACAAAGCTGCTAGATGAGAGGCAGCTGTAGAGGCAATGTACAGTGTGATCTGAATCCCTTCGGGGAAAGCCACACTACCCCAAGCATGAAAGGCTGGAGGGGGAGACAGTGTGTCAGGACATGTTGCAGGAGGTCACAATCTGGGAGGTGGGTCTGAGTCGGGAAACATATGGCGGGCTGGGTTTCAGGAAACATGACAGATTTAGCCCTGTGGCCGGGTGGTGGGAAAGAAGTAGGAAATAAACAGCTCCAAAACTGTTCACTTTGGTCAGCTGCAGAGAAGTAAATACTGTCACCACAGCAAAGGCATGTGACATCAGTTCCCTATGGTCCCTCTGAATGCCGGCCAGCTAGAAGAGGAGATTAGCCTCAGAGACAACTGTGGTGTTAAAGATGAGCAAAGTGACCTTAGGTGAGAACACAGGTGACTGTTTAGTTTACCACCCTGTATTATCATTCAATAAAACTTGACCCTGAACACAACAGCCCCAAAGGAAAAAAAAATGGAGGAAAAATAAAAGAAGTCAATTGGTAACACAAAAATGTGGCAAATGAAAAATTAAACGCCAGAAAAATTCTCTCCCAATGTAGCTAAAATCCGTGGATTCTTGTCTGTGTGAAATCCCAAGAAAATACGGATTTATAGAAATAAGAGTCTGAAGAAGAGATGAGGAAAATAAAATAGATTAGAAGAGAACAGGAAAAAATGGAGCAAATCAAAGTATGACACGATTAAGATCCACTTTAACAATAATTCCTCCTCTTTCAAAGTGGGGAATCAATAGAAACGGTCTAAGGTTATATTCTCTCCCACCCGGCAAAAGGGACTGAAATATATAAATTACAAAGAAATAAAAGATTCATAAATTTTATAGATTTAGAATAAAGCTGCACAAATACACACGTACTCACAGAAACACAAAGAAAATGCAATCAGCATTAAAAAAGAAAGAAAATTTCATGGAAGACAATCATTAATTTCTATAATAACTAGATAACTCTTATAGCCATTAAGAATAAAGCTCACAGTCCAGTTGGAAACTGAGCAAAAGATAGCTAAGTAGTTAACAATTTACAAAATTGAAGAAATATCTCAAAAAACACATAAGGGTTTTAAAAAGAAATGCCTCTACACTGGGTGCAGTGGTGCAAACCTGTGATTCCAGTGCAACAGGAGGCTGAGGCAGGAGGATCATGGGTTTGAAGCCAGCCTCAACAATTAGCAAGGCCCTAAGCAAGTCAGTGAGATCATGTCTGTAAATAAAATATTAAAAAGGACTGTGGATGTGGCTCAGTGGTTAAGAGCCCATGGGTTTAATCCCCAGTACAAAAAGAAATAAAGAAATGCCTCTAAACATACAAAAACATGTTCAATAATATCACATTAAAGCAAGAACAATGAAAATAATATTGAGGTACCATTGGCTATTATCAAAAACATTGACAGAATGGGCACTAGGTAACTCTCCTCCTATTCTCTGAAAGGAAGGCAAGTTTAGATTCAAACACACTGGGGGGAAACCTGGCCATCTACTGAAATGTAAACTGTACAACTCTTTGCCCCAGGAATTATATTTCTAGGACATTATCATACAAATAACCTGAAACATCTATGTGAGGTAACCAGTCTAAATAAGTCAATCTTGCATTAGTTAGTTGGTTCTCAAGTAAATTCCTCAGAAATAGGTACGTTTGTCTTTTCCTTACCTTTTTCATTTTTCTACTTCTTCACCCCCAAATCATGCAAAATCTGCCAGCACTATCTCCCCAAATGTAGACAGCTGGAAGACCTGAATTGCTTATAGGTTTCCATGGGAGAGAATGCTGTTAACAAATGAGGTACTTAATTTTAATGTGCAAGTCTCATTTTTCAGCCCTTGATTATATTTAAGTTTGATACAAAATGGGTTTTTGTAAGTTATTCATATTTACTATAACACACACACACACAAAGATGACCTTAAATTAGGAAAAATTTGATCAATCTTAAGAAAAATATAAGCAAGATGATATCCTTAATTTGTATATACAGATCCCAATGTCTATGTAAATGTGTCTTGATATTGATATTTAATAGAGATTAATAGAAAGTATGAAAAAGAAACAGAAAAAAAGGAAACCAAAGACCATAAAAATAGACATGACATCAATTTATCTCAATTTTTTAAGAGACACTGCCTCCATTTTTAGTCTATAAAATGAGAATATGGTATTGTAGTATAGAATCTAAATATTAAAAAAATAGCCAAAAATGCCTTTCAATTCTTTACCAAAACGTCCCAAAGTGTAGTTAATCCATGTTGCCTAAACACCACTCCCAAAGTCCACAGTCTAACTGCGGAACAGAAGCAAGTCAGAATTTAAAACAGGCTTCCAGGCAACAGATTTTCTCTTTGTGTGCTTGACTCAAAGTAGAAGTGTGGCATATGTTACAAGATTGACGCCAAATTGCTTAGAAGACCTCATATGTTTTGAATGACAAGATATTGACCATGGTTTCTGCAAGAGAGACCAAGCAAAATAAAACTCAATTCTTGAAACACTAAGAATATCATCCCTCTGTTTGTTCTGTTCCTTTAGAGGTGCTAAGTAATTGGAAATGAAGCCACTGGACAACAATGTAATCTTTTACAGTGAACTACCAAATTTAGATGTCAGAGTGACTGTTGAAGAAAATTGCTTGAATGGAAAATAAATGAGCATCCACAGAGTAAACCAAGCCTACTTGCCTAAGCCTTGTGTTATTAACTAGAGGGATGATTATTGCAGCAAGAAGCTATAGCTTATAAAAATTCTATGAAAATCAATAAAGATTTGCAGACTGTAACTTCAACAAAGATTTGATTTGTCAAACATTAGTCTTACTTGCTTTATTCAGCACATGCATTGGATTTCTGAAAATATTGAAGGCAAACATTCATATCAAAATCCAAATGCAGCATTTTCTAGAATCCGCTTTGAAATTTCAGTTTCCTATAGAAAATAAATCTATCCATGCTAATGGCCTTCACTTACAATAGCATAGAAGACAATTTATCTTTCAGCAACACATTAACACTTCATGATGCCAATTAATTATTGAGTCCTTGAGTTCCCTCTCATTTACATTTCCAATCACTGCTTCATCTTAGTGGAATTCATTTCTTATATCTGGGCAAGCATGGAATCTTTGGTTGTTCCAAATAAAGCTCCTTCAAATAGAAAAAAAAAAAAAAAAACTGCCCAATCTAGCCACTGGATTTTTTTGGTACCTAGCCATCAATGGAATATACTAAGTATTAGAAACAAATTTGCCATACAACAGTAGTGTCAAAGGTCATGTTTGTTTAATGTGCCCTGCATGCTGCAAAATGAATTGGATTGCTCAATCACTGTTTTTCATGATGGTAATGATGATCATATTACTGCCCATTACTACCCTGCATAAAAGCACATTTTGCAATTTTGCTGGCCTATTTCAATCAGAAGACTAAGCCGCAAAATGGAAATATTTAAAGGAAAACGACCCATATGTTCAAGCCCCACTTATACAACATTAGAAAGGTGAGACACTCAAAAAGAGCAGAAAGAAGGCGGCTCCTTGATGCCTCTTTTGATTCTAAGGGGTGCTGTGTATTTAGCTTGATGCTTATGTCCTCACAGACAATCCTTCACCTTATCAAAATCACACAGCAGTTTTTTAAGAAATAATTTAAAAATAAAAAAAGCCCAACACTTATGTTCAGAAGATATATACAGCTGAGGAGCCACATGAGGACAGAGCTTGCTGTTAAGGACTTTGGCTTTTTCCTTGCTTGAGGGGAAAAATATCTGAAGTGTAATACTCTACTTAGCTGCTTTCTAGCTTTCTAACAATGTGGGCAGCTCATAGTGCTTGGCCAAGAGGAGCCCCCAAAAGGTTGTCATCTTCCATTTCATTCCTTAAGGCAGGGGGCTTATAAAGAAGCAAGATGAAAACCTCCTTTGTTTGGTGAACCAAGCTGAAAAGAGGAGTTAACAGGTAGACTTTAACTATTTAGAAAGATATTCTCATGATGGTTTCAAGCTGGGCTGATTTTGTAGCACACCCAATAAAGTACAGAATGCTCGAAGTTCACAGTGATATGTGTCTGCTTGTACAATCCCCAAAGGCATATGAATTTCAGGGTTGGGGTTGAACAGGGGGTGCACCCATCCTTATTTTTCTCTTTTGATGCACCTGCTTCACATCTTTCTATACAATCTACCAGGATTATAAACATGCATTTATCATAGTTGGGGGAAAAAAGAAACATAGTGTTCGACTGGCAAGTAAATTACAAGCACTATTAAGATATTGCTAATTTTATGGAATCGTTCATCTGCTAAGAAAAATCGAACAGTGTAGGACAGACACACTAGCCATGGATAGTGTTCTTTAAAAAACAAAAAAATAAATAAATAAATCAATAAATTCACTTAAGTATTATGAGAGAAGTGATTTAAATTGGGCCTAAAGAATCAAGGACCACTGTATATTTTGAGTAGAAAGAGTGTGTATTTACATTTAGCATTTAGCGGCTTATTAAAGCATGGTGGCATTTATTTTGCCTTGTCAGGAAAAAAAATTCTATCAAAACATCAAAAGTAAGAGTTGAAAATGAGGCTTTATTAAGCAAAGGACTACCTTATGTTCAAAACAGTACAAGAGAGGCCAGCATGCAGGGAGAGTGTGGGGAAATACTATGAGCAGGTGGAGATAAGTGATAGCTCACAGCCTTCTTGGGATAATCTAGTAAGAAATGATTTAAAATACCAAAGAATTTAATGATGGATCACTGACTTGAAAAATCATAAAAAAACGCCTTTAGAAATGGAGATTTAATTGCAAACAACATGCCATCTCAAAGTAATAATTCCTAAGATTCTTAGGTATAAAAGCATTGTGCTTATTCAATGATGCCACAAACATTTCATTTGCCCTTCCCATCAAAGTGAAGTTTCTCTACCCTTATTTTGTATCTTAAGGCTAAAAAATACATATATATCCCAAGAAATAGTCTGATACTAGTGGCATCATTTGTCAACAGCCATCAGCTCACTTATTCCTGTTCCCTGGGATCCACTCTTCAAATCATTGGCCTGTCTAAAATAGAAATAATGGTGTTGGTGTTTCGGCTCAGAACATATCCACTAAATAACCCTTCAGTTGCGGGTCAGACAATCATCCATAGAACTGTACTAAGGAATAGGTCATCATAAAATTTATAACAACATGGGTATCATCATTCTTTATATAATGGGAAAATTGATCCACTTTAAATAATGGTTTTAGTTATAAAAATGTATCAATATGTTTCTTGATGATGAGTAGCACTTGTTATAATATGCTACAAATTACTTTTTTAACAAACTCTTTTTTTTAAGTTACAGATGGACATAATATCTTTATTTTATTTATTTATTTTTATATGATGTGGAGGATCGAACCCAGTGTCTGACATGTGCTAGGCAAGTGCTCTACCACTGAGCCACAACCCCAGCCCAAGCAAATTACTTTTGACACTAGTAAAATGTATTCAAAACTGGAGAATAAATTACCAAAAATATTGTCTGCATTTGGCTTCCTTTTGCATCAAAAGTAAACTACTTTTATTGTTTGCCCCAGGATTTCAATGACCATGAAATCACTGTTCATTAGGTAAGTTATTAATAAAATAATGATTTATTAATTAAGGTATTTACATGAAGAATATATGAAACAACTGATGAAGCTTCATAATAAATCAAACTAAAAATGTGTTCTGCCATTTTATTAAAGATAGCCATAAAGCTTTAAATAGTGCTTCTTTATAGACTACTTTGAAAGATAAAATATTTGCTTTGTAGCTCTTCTTGTTGACAAAGTGCCAAAAAATCATTTTCAAATTAGTAGAGATAATAAATTATTAAGTGGCTCATAAATCACCATAGAAAACAGAAAAGTTGAAGTAAACATAGGATTCAAAACATCATTATCTTGAAAGAATATAAAGTAATTTTAAATTACAGTAACAGTAAGCCACTTACTTTAATTTTAAATGTTGGTTTATCTTAACATTTTAGTTCAGGTTTCCTTCCCATTATGAAAAAGCTAAGCTTACAAAGCAGAAAGTCAATTATTCATTTTATAAAACATATTTATTACTTTATAAAAATGATTCTTAATAAGATTACTTTAAATAGGATTTTAAGTCCAAAATCTCCTGAGATATTCTGAGGCTACCATTTGTCAAAAAGAAGCACACTACTCACATAGCAATGTGGTGTAGCTCAGGATGAACTTTGGTCTTTGGAGTCTAACAGGCTGGAGTTGAAATACCAGCTTTGCCACTTATGGAACATGTGATCTCAAACTTAATCTGTTGGACCCTAATTCTCCTCATCTGTAAAATGGGAATCATATATACCTCCCATGCAGAACGCAATGAAGATAACCTAAAACAAATGGTCACTAAACTTATGAGACTTTTAAAGATCAAATGAGAACACACAGGGCATTATCTTGTACCTTGATAAATACTGTTATCATTCATGATAAAAATGTGTTCCTGGTATCTGCCCTAAAGAAAGAAAGTGAAGAGGACCCCTTTCACAAACCAAGAGCTTAATGATGGATAAAATTATACTAAGTAACCTGAGAATTCAGATAAGTATGAATCAGAAAAGTGAGTCTAATCATCTCCAATGTATCAGTTGGTGCAATCTCTTAAACTCTGATGTTGTGCTACAGTTGATAGAGTTTCAGTGTATACAGTTTTAAGAATGTAAAGCAAAAGTGATTTCTATTTACAGTATGAAACTTCCTCATATATCTTTAAAGACTCAAAATAAGACATATTTTTAAACTCTGTTTTAAAGAAAACCACATATTACTTTGAGAAATGAAAAGCTGTACACCTGAGGTATAAGGATTTATATATATTTAATTTAAAAAGTTTTAGAGCTTTTAGTTTTTAGTTTTATGGTCGTCACTGTTTGTTGTAGACTAACATTTGTTGGAACATTAGTGAGAAGCAGGAAACAGAAGATGTAGCTGGAAAGATAGGCAGGACTCCTGTCATAAGAACTTCAAATGCCTGGCTACAGATTTAAAAATTCACCACTTAACTGATGGAGATCCAACAGACAGTTTCATACCAACAAGAGGAAAGTTATATTTAACTTTAGGGAGATCAGACAGGTTGCAGTGTAAGATATTTCTAAAACATTAACCACAGCCCCTAACGAAGATAAAATTCCAAGTGTGCCACAAATGGTATAGTTTAGGTATATTGTCGAGTTCCTATTTTTAAATTATTTCATTTCATAACATGAATTATGATAAATTACAAATAATATCCAAGTTTAAATGTTAACTCGAACAAGTAGTTTTGAGTATGTGAGGTAAGTAGAAAGATGTGAGTTTTTAGTGTCAAGGGAATTTACCAATTAATGACATTATCAACTTCATCTTATTTTGAAGTCAAAGAGTAATCAAATCACCATCTTCTTTGGCATAAGTTAAGTCAAATCGATCTCTTTATCATGATTACTTGTTCAAACTCTGAACTGTATCTATTTATCTGTATAAATAGAAATGATACAATACACCTATTGTACATTGAAATACACTTATTTCCCTTTCTTTTCACAACTAATAGCTCTTTGAAGGAAGAGAAAAAAAATGTACTACATCTTCTTCGTGATTGCACTGACAATCTTCCAGTCTCCTGGCACATGGTAGGAATAGAATGAATGAATACAGGAAATAATTCTCAAATAAGATAATGAACCTGAAATTGCTCTGTAAATCTTAAAGTACAATACAAATGTTAGTTATTCCTGTTGTTTTGGTTGCACTTATTCTATAAACAGTCTCTAACTTCTTTTAAACAACCAGTTATTTGGATGCTTTGAAGAGAAAATACTTTTTCTTCAACTAAATAAAGATTTCTCATCCCTGAAGATGCATTTAAGTATTTTGATGCAAATGCTTAAGGGGAAAAAAAAAAAAAACTTCAAAAATTAGTTTGCTTGTAATCGTAAACATCTTTCTACTTTAAAACACCAAATACACATGCCAAATGAATCAATAACTTCTTTTTTTCTGGCAGAATTTTAAGGCTTCAATTTAAACACTGGATGTCTATTAAAGACTGAATACACTGACACAATCTTTAATTAGCATCCATTAGAGTTACTCCTCAAATAGAACAACATCAGGTGTGTTATATACTTGTGACTATTTTTCTTAGCTAAGTCTTTTTTTATTCTGTTCTGCTACATAAAATGCTACACATTTTGAATCTGCAACCAGAGTTTATGCTTTAACATGGGCTCTGGCTGTCATACATATGCTTTCTGTCTAATGTCCTCTCTGTCTCAATAAGACATTGACTTTGGCCCCTATTAACAGTTCCTCAGAAACTCCAGGCTTATTCCTTTTTTTTAATTTGGTGAATTCTAAGCAAATGCCTTAGAGATATCTCTCTCTGTGTCTCCCTTCATCTCTCTTTCCCTCCCTCTCCCTTTTCCATGTTCTACTTCTGCTATCCAGAATAATGTCCGTTAAGAGAAGTATTTATTTCCTTCATTCCCCTCTGTACCAATAGATGCATAAAAGATGCCTAGCAGATGACATTACAGATTTCTGGAATGATGAAATTTCACTGCACAGTGAAGACAGAGAGAACTTTGCCCTAGAAATCATGGTGATCATCATAGCTCTGATCTAGTGACCTTTGAGGATTTTCAGTCAATAGCCATGGATGAAGGATAATAATGACACTTCATTTCCCCAAACATATTATTTCTCCCATACCTCCAGGCCTGGGCCTGTGCTATACTATTACCTTGAAACCTCTTGCCCAGCTGTTCTCCCTGCTTTGCTTACTGAATTCCCACTCACTCAACAGATCATGGTCCAAACCAGGCTCTCCTATGAAGACCTTTGTCGGCCTCCACCCTAGATCAGGGATTCCCATTATTTGATTCACAGCATCTTCAATGGCACTTATGATGGTTTAAAATTACAACATACTTTGGATTATTTTAATAACTATCCCTCATAATGGTTTAAATACCCCACAAGGAAAAAAAAACTATACATTTTTTTTCTCTATCATATGTACAGTACCTAGGAAAATGTCAACCACAGAATAACTATAATCAATAAATGCTTTCTCTTTTCTGTGTCCTGACTCACCAACCCAACTCTAGCCTCTTATCCACTTAATATAGAAAAATTTAGAGGGCAAGATAGGAGATTGTTTTTGATATCTGCAAACCAAGTGAAGGTATATGTGTTTTAAAATTTTTACTTAAAAAAAAAGAAGCAGGTAGTCATTTAAATCTTTCAATATGCAAAACATCTTTCAGAGATTATTTAGTGAAATTCCACTTTATGAAATGTTTCTATAAATTTGAAGTTTATTTCACTTTTGTGCTGCTCTCTAGAACATTATTTGATGCATCCGAATATATTTTTAAATTCTTCACCTATAGTAAGACCCATAAAAATAAAAAAGAGTTTCAAAATACCCATGAACTTTACCTTTCAGCAAATGGCGCTCTATTCAACATTCTATAAAACAGCTTTTTTTTTTCAATAAAGAAATAAAAAATAAAATTAAAAAAAACAGGAACAGCTGCAGCATCTTGAAAAATAGTGAATGATAGAATGAAATATTCTCAATTTGGAACTATTGTGGAAAGTAAGAGAAAATTTAACAGAAAAGAAAATTTAACATAGAAAGAGTAATAGAAGAGTAGCCTAATGAATGAATGTGCCACAAATATGATTCAAAGGCATAGAAGACAAACTTATAAACCAAAATATCAGCCAAACTAACAAAACTAGAAAAATCTGTGACATCTTATCATTATCTGTGTGAGCACATTCAAAATTGTGAAGAAAAGTGATTGCTGCATAATAATTGGAAAAATACTTCAAAGAACTCCTACAAATACATGTAAATTCATATTCTTTCAGAAGAAGTATTAAGATAAAATTAGAGTTTGCAATTCAGTGTTCTCTTGATAATGGGGAAATTATTTTTAGCCCTTAAGAAACACCATAGCATTTCATAATCATCTCATTGGGGCCGCTTCTTCTCATTCTTCTTCTTACTATTATCCTTTTTCAGTATAGGCGATGTTGATTTTGACATTTAAGGGTAAAGGTTTATGAACAGAACTTATATTTTATTGAAGGTGTTTTTTTAAATTTACGATACTCTAAGCGCCATGTGAATCACTTTACTACAAGATTTCATTAGCTCAAAGCTCAATGCTTTTTCAATAGGTATATAAAATCAAATAAAGATAAACCATGGTACTATGTGCTAAAGCTACTCAAATTCAATGTCTACTATGTTTTTTGAACTTAGGTATTATATATAATATCATTTTCCTTTAATTTCCTGAATTGAAAACTAGTTAGACAGTCTTCTTTTCCTACATTCTTCTCTCCAAAGTGACAGGAAAAGGGTTTAATCCTTCATGTGAATTTTCAGATGCCTTTAGCATTGAAAAGCCTGAAAATATTAGAGGGGACGATAAGTACAAACTGATAGAGATTTGTTTTTGTTGTCTTCCAAGAAGATGTCTATATGATTTCATTGGTTAATTAGTATTTGAAGGAATTCTCTTTTCCTGACCCTGCCCAGAGCTCACATTGTCTGAATATTAGCAAGTCTTATTTCCCTAGGATGCTGCAACAGAAGGGAAATGACTAAAAATAGCATATCTCTCAAGATAAGTTTGCATTCTACCATCTGAGTATGGGATGCAGTCTTCATTAGGGTACGAATGTATTATAATGGAACGGTCCGGTCTGTTTCCATATTTCATCATTTTCATAGTCTACCACATGTTAGATAAAAGTACATTTTAAACAAATGAAAATAAGTGCTAGTTGCCCATAAGAAGATTCAATTTCCCATATGTTGCAGCTTGCTTTTATTCGATGAAGAGGTGGTGTTCAAAAATATTATTTAATATGTATTAAATTTTTTTCTTTGATGACCTAGTAAGATTTCTGGACTATCATTTCCTGAAACACCAATTTTATAAAGAATCTTATAATTCAAGTTTGGAATGTAAGAGAATCTTCTGTTGTGGAAAGGACCTTGAACTGATAGAGGGCAGGAGTAAACACAACAAAGAGGGAGGTGTCTGAAACAAAAATATATATTATTGATGCACAACCTAAATATATCTTCGATGGTTTAATATCCAGTCAAAACAAAAACTCAGAAGAATCTTTCCCTTGTATATTTAAACAGCATGTAATTATGTTGTATCTTATGAATAATTTTCCATCAACCATTTACTGAATACCTATTTGCTAAGACTGGTATTTAACAATGATGTTAAGGCTGTGCTTTTCAACCTAGGGCAACTTTGTTCCCTAAGAACTTTTGATAATGTCTGGAGACAGCTTTGATTGTCACAACTGGAAGAAATGTGCTACTAGCATCTAGTGAATAGGAGCCAAGGATATTGCTAAACATCCTACAATGCCCAAGGCAGCACCCCACAACAAAGAATTGCCCAACCCAAAATGTCACTTATGCCAAGACTAAGAAACTCTGGGATAAAGACATAAGGATGACTTAAAGAGGCATAAAATTGGAGATTGAATCCCTTTCAAAGAAGTGATTATATTTATCCCTGAATTATGACAATACTGGTTGAAGTGGAACAGAAAAGCAAGATGGAGAGACAGATGGGAAGACCATGGATAAGACATAGCAATCAAGTACCTTTGAAGGAAGCAAGCAAGAAAGACAAGAAACCTAGGATGTTCCTGGGTCTCCATCTTTGATGACCTAGTAGTGATTTATAAATACTGAGAGAAAGTAGAGGAAAAAACAGACAGGATAGAAAGTTAGCTTGTTTGGGGAAATGTTGAATTTAAGGATATGGAGTAATATTTAAGTAGACTCTTTTGCTATGAAGATAATTATACATGTCAATGTATAAATCAGCACAGTCCGAGGTTAAAATTTAAAAACTAATCATCAAATAAGTTGAAATTTTACACATTATTATTATTATGATGATGATTATTATTATTCACTAAAAGAGGCAACTATTAGATGTCCCTCTCACAATGCAACCAGGATATCTTGAAACTGGATAACTGTGACTTCCCCCTCAGTGGCGAAATTACCCTTTAGGAAATTCACACCGTTTGTCATAGTAATACTCGCCCTGCCCTAGCAACATTTTTGCCATAGAAATCCTCACTTATTCACTGTCTTTTTATATGAATGTGTGTTATAAAGCTGGAGTGATTAAAAAGATACCTTATTAGAAACCAGGAACTGTTTGATATATTTGCAAAAGCTCCAGAGTATTAGACTTTTCCCCTGCTACATAAAGTAAATGTTATTTCACTATAATTCTAAATCAAATTTAATATCAGCTATGAATTTTCAGGATAGGTCTAATTAATCAAGACTATAAGTTAAATTGAAATACTTACTACAAATGTATGCATTACAATTACAAACAAACTTATATAATTTATAAATAGCCATGTATAAAATTACTTATCTATAAAACACACAGCACCTCATTATTATTGATTTCAAGTAGGATCAAGACACTTGAATTCAGTGCACAGGAAGGAAATATAATATCTGCTTATTCCATAATCAGCTAACCTTTGGCAAATTCATTAATTTTTTAGAAGGAAAATGGCAATATTCAGAATTCTAAACCTCAAATGGTCATAATGTTTCCTGAGCCAATCCAGTTGTTCTTAGCACTTACATGTTAAGAAACAATTATAAATTAATTTTTAAATGAAATTGGAAGATGCTTTTGGAAGACAATTAAGGAAGATAATTAAGTACAGAAGTGAGAAAATGGCTTTCAGATCCGTTCCTAATAAACAGCAGCAGATATTTTCCCTACTACACACATGCACTGAAAAGTACAAATTCTCAAAGTTCACATTTAAAAATGAAGAAAGGAAAAATCAACAGGTGAAAGTCGTTAGTATGAGATAACTAATGACAAGTGAGTAGCTGTTCTTTCCCATAAAAAGATTTATGGGGCATTTACGTATTTCATTTACCCAATACTTTATAATCAAAATTGAAGTTCTTCTTCACAGGCTTCTAAATAAAGGCAATTTATTCAATTGGGGTTGAGTTGTATGTGTAGCTCTATAAGAAGAAAGAGAGCGAGAAAACAAAGATTTTTCAGTAATCACACTTCCTTTGAATATCCTCTTCACATGATATGGGTTGGTTCATTGATATAAGTGATAGGCATTAATACCAGGCTGGTTCTTTACAATAATCATTAAATTTTCCCTGTTTGAAGATCTATTCTGATTAATAATTGAGAAAACCATGTGTGGGGGAAGATGAAAACGACAAAACTGGTTGCCTGGGTTCTCCAGGCAGCAGGAAATGGGAATATCCCTGCAGCAGGCAAAGGCACTGTGTCCACACACTCACCTGACAGCCACAGGAAGCTAAGGGGGCTGTTTCATGGGTTCCCAATGACCTATTGTTCTGGATTGTTTTGGAGTTAGAAGCACTGGTGTAGATCAACACACCAATGAAATGAGGTTTTAAAGAAATAAACAACACTGGCAAATTCAGATTTCCTTTGGACCAAGAGTAGAACCCAGAAGTGAATGTAGCTGTTCTAGAAGGCACTTTGCTGTTGCAGTTGACAGGCTGACTGAATAATGAGAGTTTTCTTCAAACGAGGCTGGCAAAGGAAGGCTTTCCAGGGCTGCGTGCTGTCTCAGGGCCCATTTGCCTGCAGCTGAGGTACTATTACCAGCAGAATGTAATGTAGCCACATGACATCAGTATACTTCTATTTCTATTTCTAGAAAGATAGTGAAGGAAAAAACCTCCAATGTAATCATGCCAGTGTATGCTTACTGTAGGAGGGAAAGAGATTTTTCATTTTACTCTGGGAGCTGAACAACCAAAGATTAAAAGAAAAAAAAAAGTTTCTGAATTAAAGTGGGG
>NW_025999977.1:20393007-20446656 GCF_001458135.2 Marmota marmota marmota | reverse complement strand
GGGGGGGGGGGGGAACAATAATATTAGGCAACATTAGATTTCCTAACATTAGTGGCTTTCTCCTTCCCCCAAACTAAATATTTTCAACAACTAATCCAGTTTTATATTATCTTGCTTTCCCAGACACATGCATCTATTAAAGAATTCCTCCTTTTTTCAAGCACTACAGTGCAATATGAAGAACTATTTTAAAATCAGAGAAGATTTTAGCTTAAGATGGTGTTTTCACCTCAACTGTTGCTTGGGCACCCACTCTTTCTATGGTAGGCATCAAAGGGCATTTGGCCAGATTCATAGGAATTTATGAAATGAAATGCATTTGACTGCGGAGAGAAACCAAGGTGGCCAGTATGTTTGCGACCCATACACCCACTGTGGTAGAAAAATTCATCCCTGGAACCCAGGCATCCTGGAAAGGCCATTTTCCTATGAGTCACATGAAATTCCTCCCCAAACCAGCTAGGAGTAACTGAACTATGCCAAAGCCCTACCGAATTTTCAAGAAATGAGTGTCCTTCTCTCTCAGACACATTGTTCTGATATTTCTCCCATAAGGGCAAAATCACTAAATAAATCCAAACTGACTTTTATTTGAAAAGAGCAAGTGTAGTTGGTGTGTCCAGGAACTGAAGGCACAGGAGTAATAAATTCTAGCACCCCATTTCATCTAAACAAAGGGACCTAGAAAGGCCTGTTGGTATTTACGAGGACTGCAGAGCCTTGAGTAAGCGTTTTCACAGCAGGCCTGCCAGGTTCTAATGCACCGCATTCCTGCTCCATAGCCAGTTTATTAAAACTTAATAGCGCTCTTTAAGTGTTTTATACCAGGAAGACAGATAACTCACCCACAGTGTGGCTCTTGGAAGCTGCCCCAACTCTGCAGCCATCCTGTATGTTACAATCCTTCAACTGGAGGTTCCTAGATGCTGATTTCTTCATTTAAATAAAGATTTGGCAAACAAAGGCCATGGGCCAAATCCCATCCACCACATCTTTTTGTATTGCCAACAAGTGAAGAATGTTTTTTCCACTTTTAAGTGGTTCGCAAGAAATCACAACAAGGATAACATTTTGTGACACATGAAAACTATTTAAAATGGAAACTGCAGTGTTCATAAATAACATTATATTGCAAAGCAACCATATCCATTCATTTACAGACTGTCTATGGCTGTCTTTGCACTGTACCAGCACAGACGAACAAATGAGACAGAGATTTTGACCCCAAAGCCTACTGTTTGGTCTTTGGAGAAAAATTTTACTTATTCCTGATTGAAAGCAGTATTAGTCACTTACATTTTTAACAGGTTCCAAAGTGTATTACTACAGTCTAGAGGGCTCTGGGTTACCCCTGTAGCCACTATTCAGAACTGATTATTTTCTCAGTCTGGTCTCTTACCCACACCTAAGAAAGCAATGCCAGAACTCTGGAAGGGATAAACAAGGATCAAGACTACAACAATGATGTTTTTAGAAAGTTCAAAACTAACTTAGGTAAAATATACCTCAAAAGTAATATGACAGATTTTCCTCCCACTACCAGAATTTATAGATCAACATGACTGTTGTTCCCTTCAAAGGAATCACTTTGAAATTTGTTGCAAAGAATCTGCCAGTGCTCAAAACATACTTCAAGTGCACCTTTGACGCTGCCTTCAGAATCTCTCTTTTGATTATCTTTTAAATAGTTTCAATGATGCCAAATTTTGATCCATTAAGCTTGAATTGGATTCATATTTTTAATCTTAAGTCATTCAGAACTATAGTCAGTAGGAAAAGAAAAAGAAAAAGAAAAAGAAAAAAGAACATTGCCTGGAATAGAAGGTGACCTCAATAAATATTAGTGAAATGAATTGAGCTGGTTCCATATAAAGTAAGGTTAATATGACTTAAAGGAACAAAAACCAGCTGAAGACACACAACCATCCATTATCTGTGCCCCTAAGGATGCACATCCTATGTCTTTCTCTTCCTACACTAAGTTCTCAAATATATCTGGCTTTGTGAACATCCACATGATTTCCTCCATCTCCAAGACTGCCTCATTCTTCTGTTTAATAACTTGTATTGGATCCTGCTTGACATGTGGTTCCAGACTTCTGTTGTCACATCTCTTTTTCATCTTTCTGACTAGTTCTACTCAATACACCCAACCAAAATAACTACAAATAACTACAAAAAAAAGAAAGAAAGAAAAGAAAAATTATACCTGGGATAGTGCTTACCCCAAAGTGCCTTCCATATTCATAGATATTTTTCTGAAGGAAATTGCCACAGGGATTCCAAGTGCATAAAGTACAAAGCCTTATTTCATGCTACTCCATCCATGAGAGACTACAGAGTTGCATCACATCAAAATTAAAGGTAGTACTCCATAGGGAAGACACAGGAAATAGAGATCTATGAAATAATGACAAACAACTCCATCTGGTTGGATTCTCTGTATTAAATTCAATTAGAATTTTTCGTGGAGGATTATGATACAGTGGTATAAGTAAAGGAAGAACTGAAGGAAGAGACCTAGGAAATGAAAGGTCAATAGAAATAAGTGGGCTTATATGAAAAGAATATATACCCTATACCATCAAAGATCAATAAGATAAAGAGATGGGCCAGTATAATAATGCCCTTTGTTATGGTTTGGATATGAGGTGTCTCTCAAAAGTTCCTATGTTAATGCAGGAATATTAAGAGGTGACATGATTAGATTATGAGAGCTATCAGATCATTACTCCATCCTAATTTGAAAGGATTACTGTGCCAGGTGGTGATTCTGGGCTGGTGAGGTGTGGCTGAGTATGTGAATTACTAGGGGTATGATCTGGAAGGGTAGATCTTCCTTGAGGTAACTTCCCACCCAACCGCCCCTGTTTCCTGGCCACCATGAGTGGGACAGCTTCCTTCAGCCATGCCCTTTCGTTATGATGTTCTGCCTCATGTTTGGCCCAGAGCAAAAGAGACAACCCACCATGGACAGAAGCTGTGAGGCAAAATAAACTCTTCCTCCTCTAAGTTGTTATTGTCATGTATTTTGGTCACAGCGCCAAAAAGCTGACTAACATAGAAATTGGTGCCAGGAATGGGCTCACTGATGTGTCCAACCTGAGTGTATGGTTCAGGGGCCTTGGGAACTGGTTTATGGAAGGAGTCTGGAAAACTTTGGAGATGTGGGATGAAGAAACCTTAGAATGTTGGAAATGGAGCTTAATGGATGATTCTGGTGAGAGCTCAGAAACCAGAATGCCAATACGAATGCAGACAGTAAAGACTGTGCTCATAAAGTTACAGAGGGGAATGAGTACTCTCTTGAGAATTGGACTAGAGGACATCCATGTTACATTTGGCAAAGATGTTATCTAAACCTTGATCTTGTCCTGAGATTTGTGTAAGGCTGAATTTAAAGGAAAACTACTAAATCTCTGAAACTGTGAGCCAAAATACACTTTCTGTCCTATAACTTGCTCTTGTCAGATATTTTGATCATAACAATGAAAAGCTAACACAACTGGAGTAGAGGGAGATGGTGAAATGACCAGTTTGATATCACAAACAGTGTTATGCTACCATGTTCTACTTCTTTATAATGCCTGGCTGTGTCATTGCTACAAAGTTTTCCTGTATTTTCTTACATTGCCATTTCTCACCATAAGGTATATGGTCTCTTCTTTGTAACCTGAGAAAGTCTGTGTTCACAGGAATTGGACCAATTCCCTCTTTGTTTAATAATTTGGCTGCAACTGCCAGAGTGAAGAATACTAACACTGTTTCGAGTAGCACCAGTAGATGTGCTGTCAGTGCATATGATCCTAGGAGGCTTCCTAAAAGGACAATACTTATTTGGAACATTTGACACTTCAGAGAGAGATAAGATTGACTAAATTACCAGCTAGCTATCTGTATGGCAATATACATTCTCTCTCTCTTAATTTCTAGAAAATACTCAATATTTCCACTATGCTTAAAAATAATAATAACTTACAAATTATTTATTTACAATACCTGAAAGCAATAACAACAAAACCATTTTATAGATTGATAATTCTTCATATTCTGTTATAAAATATTTTTAAAAAACAACAATGGAGCCTATCAATGCTAAATGAAATAACCCAATCCCCAAAAACCAAAGGCCTAATCTTCTCTCTGATATGCAAATGCTAACACTTAATAAAGGGCATGGAGAATAGAAATTCATTGGATTAAACAAAGGAAATAAAGGGAAGGGATGGGGGATGGGAATAACAAAGACAATAGAATGAATTGGATGAAACTCTCTTATATTCATATATGATAAACGAACAATGAAACTCCATGTCACGTACAACCACAAGAATGGAAGTTACACTCCATGTATGTAAAATACATCAAAGTACATTCAATTGTCATGCATAACTAAAAAGGACAAATAAAAAATTGCAAAAAAGAAACCAAGCTATCATAATTATTTATTCATACACTCATTAAGTAACCATTTATTATATGCTAAGACCTGAAAACAAGTTGAACAAGATATTTTCTCCATTCTTGTGAAATGCACTGTGAAGGAGAAAGATACCTAAAGAAATGACACAGCAAAGCCTGGAGGAGGGTCATCTGATCCAGCCTGGGGTGGGAAGAAGGTAGAGTTCAGGAAAGACTTCCTGGAGAAGGGATGGTATTTGAGAGAAGCCTAAAGCATGAGTTCTTTCTTGCATTGTGGAACAGGCTGATCTGTGTGGTTTGATGAGTAATATCTATCAGGATTTCCTGACAAAGGAGCATCATCACTGATTACTGAAAAGAAATTGGGAAAGTGAATGTTTTCTTTCAAAGGGTCCCTTTATTAAAATATCATTCTGCTGAGAAGTTTTAAGGCTTCAGTCTGTCCAAGTAGAACCTTATCACTAGCAATTGATACTGGAGCAGACAAGAAGACTGCACAGAAAGAAAAGGGTATTGGGAATTACTAATGGAGTCCAATCAGTCCAATTCCTAAAGGAGTCTTAGGAATTAATCCTTGGTCCAGTCCTGGCTGTGGATTTGGAAGGATTTGGATTGGGCAAGTTATATTAACTATTAGAAATTCTCACTTGTGTGTTATATAGTCTACAAAGGACAAATCACGCATAGTTCCCATATTCCAGACTTCTGCTTTCCTATTCCTCTTTCTGTTTTCCACACCTTGTTCTTCTCCATACCATCTATTGTTAAGTTTTGAGTCTCCTACGTTTAGGTAAACTAAGATTGATCACTACACATTGTAACCTTCACTCAAAATGACCTTCTTTTAGATTCATAATTTTATTGTAAGGAGCCAAGAGAGCTTGAATAGGCCGATCAAAACCCATTCTCGGTCCTACAAATGTGACTCAAGGTAAGTTTAATAGTGAAAACATTGCACTTTTTTTCTACTCAATATTACAAAGCAATGAAGAAAATAGTTGTCTAATGTTATATTTTGAGAAAAAAGTCTGTTCACTACTACAGTTGCATTGACATAAGGAATACAAGTAATAAGATAGATATAAATTTGTACTCTAGTATTATTAATTCAATCTCGTTCTGTAAAACACCTTTCACAAATGTAGGTTCTGAATTTTGTTTTATCTTGTCATTGCTTAATTTACCAAATTCTAAACCAGTCTTTTGGGAGATTTGCAGACTGACTGACTTCTAAAGCAATCTGACAAAAATAACTTCAAATTTCAATGGGAGTGAAGAATCACTCTCTGAAGAGTTGAGCAAGTCAGCAGGCCTAAGGAAATTTATCCAAAAACCGCAATGCAGATCACTTCACAAATAACCGAGCAAATCTTATATTTTTTGCACTGAAAGACAATTGGGAGAGAGAACAAACCACCACTTATTTGTAAAGGTTTCACTAGTTTATCACAGTAATTTCTCTGGAATTCACCTAAAGTTATTTAAAGAGAGCAGTACCTTTAAATCTGTCTTAATTACCAGCATATGTGAAATGCAAAGGGATTGCTTAATAAAATCTATTATTCCAGATGCAGACACTCAGTGAGTTTCCTCAATGGGCATAGCCTTTCTAGGCAGACTGTGTATTGATACTCACTATGACTATATGAAAGAAATGGAATGCTAAGGTTTTGTGCCTACTTAATATGCAATCATTTTAGATAAATTATAAGTTGATTACATTTAATTACAGAGTCACTATATTCACACAGTATTTTAAGCCTTTGTCACTCCTCCTCACCCATCTGACTTTCTATACAAAGGAAGTGCTGGGAGAATAAGTAAGGGAAGTGAATGCTTCAAAAGTTACTGACTTTATTCCATTGCCACAAGAATTGTGGGACATCTTTGATGATGAAGGGCCATGGAAAAGATTTGAGTTGTCAGTTTGGCCATGAATACAAATGAGGTACCTGCAATTTCTTTTTCATAGAACTACCCTATAAAATATATTTTATTGCCTCTATTTTACAGGCATGAGAACTAAAGCTCTCCAAGACAATATATAATTTGCACAAAGTTAATATGTGGAAGATTCCAAGTGCAAACCCGAGGTCTTCCTGATTTTAAAGGTTTTATTCTCTTCCCACTCTGGCATGACATTTCACAACAGGAGCCTCAAGTGTCAGGAATCAAGAGTAGGCTGGAATGTAGCTCAGGGATAGGCTCCTGATTGGCATGCAAGATGTTCTAGTTTCAATCTCTGGTGTGTGTGTGTGTGTGCGCACACGCACAAAAGGTCAAGGGAAAATGTGTAAGTAATATAGGTATGACAATAACCCTGATAATTATCCTGATATTGTCATTACAAGTTGAATGCATGTATGGGCCCATAAATATGTATGATTACTATCTCTCAAAAATATTTTTTTTAAATCAAGAGAAAACCAAACTGCTAACTTAATCAAGATAAGACCAATTCCTAGAATAGTTGATTATACTATATAAGAATAATTAAAACTACAAGGTGAAATCATAAGTGTGATTTAAACTGTTCACAGAAGAGAAGAATCAATTTTTGCTTATAGTGTTAAAGAAGGCTTTCCAAAGAGAGAACAATTTAAAGTGGGTATTGAAGGACGAGTAGGAATGCAAACATGTATAATAACAAAAGGGATAAAACAAAACTAGGCATTTGACATGTTTAGGCAATGACAATGACATAGTCCAATAGGGTCCAGTGGTAGTTTCTTCCTTAACTTCCCCTTTTCTTATCAGTTGATCTCAATTCTTTAGCTTTTCCTAATCACCCTAATTTTAACATTAATATTAGACATAATAAAAGGAGGTAATTTTGAAATGCAGCTAATTCAAGGATGAAATTGCCATAAGTGCTAAAGTGCCAAAGAACTAAAATGAAGATGAAGACAAGTCTCTTTCTTTGCTCCCTCCCTTAAGAGTTCTAGTATTTTCACCACCAAAAAAAAAAAAAAATTCTTTCAAGACACAGATTTTTTTGAAGAAAAGAAGGAAAAAATTGCACAAGTAGAATACAAATATAAAGAGTTCAAGATTGAGACACTTACCATACACTCTTCTTGACTTTCAAATCCTAAGCAACACTATTCTATACATTAAGATATCTCAGTTTGAAGTCCTGCTTTTTTTCTTTTGAACATTTGCCAGGATTTGGGAATCCCAAGGAAATTTTCATTGAAAAAACTTTTTTTAAATAATGTGGAAGCACAAAGTAGTTAAACATTTCTGATGGACTTTTGCAGTATTTCTCTAACCTTATGAATTTCTTTATAGATAAATCTAAATTACCAACATAAAATATCCAAAACAATCTGAAAAAGATATCTCATCCACCACTGTTTTTGTTCCCAAGACAGAAAGTCTACCATCAAAAAGCAAGTCTTATATTGAATAGTTCCTCAAGCCTGGCTTCCCACAATTTTTGCTCACGATAGAACTTTAATCATTTGTTATATAATCTATTTATAATGTCTTATTCTGCATATGTTTGTAAAATGGATGTCGCTTAGTTGTCTGTGAATATATTCCTTGCCTCTTAGAAGTTTCTTAAAACTGATTTTTATGATTAAGAGGTGTCTCTGCTGCTAGCCCCAAGTCATTCAACTTTCCTTTTGAAATGAACATTTATTTCAGATAATACATGCTCTCTACGGGTAGCCTGTCCACTTTTCAAATGTAATGATCCTGTCTTCTGTAGATATGAAATTTTCAAAAGATATTGGCATAATGCAGGAGAAAATGCCATCCTTTTATTATGTTCAAAATTGATCTGACCCCTGAGCTAGCACTTTGGGGAATTGGGCTACATAATCATGTAGACACTTTCAGGAAATGGCTTATTTATGGATTTATTTTTTATATACAGAAGATTTCACACTTCTGGCTTTATACAATTGCATCTTCTCTTCCTTTCCAATATGTTTCCAAAGTAGGAATGCTATATATGGCAGGAGGGCTGAATTTCTGCAACAGCCAGAAATATGTCATTTGCTATATATTGGCTCTAATGATAAGGCATTAAGAGTATACTTATTCTGTATTTGCATCCAGTCCTCTCCAGCAGATTTTTTTACAGTTCTCATTTACTTGCTGAATAAAATAATGCTAAAGATGATTTCATACCCTAGTCATCACCCAATGTTAAAAACAATCCGATGTTTAAATTTATTATTCAAAAATGTTTATATTTCTTCCTCTTAGATAGTAAGTCTGCATAGATTTCTGCCCCAATATTAGTTTCCATTTAGTAGGTCACTCATCTTTATTCCAGTATCATTTCAATAGATAAATCATACCCAATACATACTAAGAACATGGTAGGAAAAACCTCCTGTTTTGGCTGAGCTTTTTATTATTCAAATCATTCCCTATTTTTAAAAAGTTGAAATGTGGTTAGCCTGTGTTTTCATATAAAGCAATAAAAAAAACTCCAACTAAACCTGCTGATCTTCTTTGTTCCAGTCCTTTTGAAATGGCTATGTTTTAAATAAAACCTATTTCCTTAGGCTAACTAACAGTCTATAATCCATTAAGCCTTTATGAACAAATCTAAGGCTTCTGAAATTAGTGCTTAGGGAAGAGAGAGTCAAGTAATGGATTTCAAGGCAATATTAAGGTGATTAAAGAAGACCAAGGATCAAAATCCCATCACCATGATTCCTAGAATGAAGCCTACCAAATGTGCATTTGGGAAGTTCATAAATCATCTCACTCTGAATATGAAATAGAAGAGAGTAGGGAAGAAGGCAAGAATGAAGACTGATTTAGAATGTGAGCTGGAGAAATATTACAAAACGGAAACATAAATAGTTTTCTGTGAAAAAAAAACACAAATGGCTTTAATGGATGTTTTTAAATTAAAGATAAATCAGAACAAGCTAATGATATTAACAAAACCACAACAAATTCTTGGTTTTCAAATTTTTAAAATGTCACTTTGGATTTTAAAGCTGGATTAAATAAATTGGTTAGGGCCATTCTGATGCTTGTGTTGCCAGAATATCTTAGATTTGAGCAATGGTTTGAATTATACTTGTTTTCATGTGACTGACGAATGCAGAAGTATTTTTCTCCCATGAATCCAAGTGCACTGTGGAAAGGTCAATACTACAGTCCACCAACTCTCGGTAGGAAAGACATCACTGGCTATGCTGACTCCATGTGGGTTGATCTAGGGCAGAAAATGAGAATTGTCCTTCTAAAAAACTTTCTTCTCTGCTTCTCTGGTTCAGGGAGTTGGGCATATGACCATCCAATTCAGAGTGGGTATTTTCCAGCCTCCCTTATAGCTAAATATAGCCATGTGACAAAGTCTGACCAGTAGCATGTGAGCAGCAATGCTGAGGTCAACATCTAAGTCATGCCCTTAAAGGGGAATCTGAATTTGTTCCCTTCCTATGAGAGTAACCAACCATCTTGGACCCAGCAGATCAGGACTCCTGAAAATTCTGAAGAAAAGAGCCACCTGAACTGCCCAGATCTTCTTGCTCAGACTCTTTCACGAGAGATAAGAGGTAAACTATTTTGTTTAAATCATTTTAAATTTCCATCTCTTTCATCTGCAACAGAACCTATACAATAATAGCAAACATACTTTAGCACTTATCACGAATCAGCTAGCATTTTATGTGGTTTTAACATATTAACTCATTAAATAATGCAGTCATTTAAAATATTTTTTATTATTATTTTTATTTTTATAAATTTAGAATTCAGGTACAAAGAGTTCAAGTATTTGATCTAGGGTCTCAATCCAGGCAATCTGGCACCATAATCCATGACCAACAGTCTTGGTCAGACTGCTTAGCATAATATATTTAAAAAATCCAAAATAAGCACTTCTTTTAAAAATTAACAGGCAGTTCCTTTGTTTAAAAATGTTTAATTATTTAGAAGTCTCAACATGGATTGGGTTTTCTGACAAAATTGCTGATTTCCCTCCCAACAAGAGACTGAAATTTCAAAAGTGGTCACCATATATGGTAAGCAGAATTCTGTAGGATGCTCTATATCTTGCAGCCTTTTATATAGCCAGTCCCTAGCACTTCTGGAAATACCCTGGCATGTCACCTATTGCTGAGTAAAGACTTATTCCCAAATAGAGGAGCACCAGAGAATTGGAAAGGGCACAGATATACAATAGGAATATTAAGGTGAAACATGTACCTTGCCAATTTGTTTTGTATTCTGTTAGCCTTGTGCCTACTAAGTGTCAGGGATCAAGTATTTGATGATGGGGAAAGAATTATAAACATGAATAAGATGTTCTTCTCCCAAGGAATTCCAAGTCCAGCCTCCTTCAAGTACAAGATGATTGCAAAGATCTTTTGTGTGTTTCCCTTAACACAATAGGTCTCTTGGGTCTGATAATCCCAGCAAACCATGTTTTCAGTGGAATTGAGAAAAGGGAATTTTTCTTTGCTGTCTAAAATGATTTGGGGCATTTCTGTAACAAAGATCAGGGTCCATATCTTTAGTTTTTTTTTTTCTCTTCTATCCCCAACTATCAAGAAAGAATCCATAAAGATTATTTTTAAAGATTCAGATTTTAAATTTTTGTATAATGAATAGCCACTTTGCTTTAGATAACTTTAGAGTTTCAGAAATGAACACAGAGCAATAGGGCTTTTCTGTTCTTAAAATGATGAATAATTTAATCAATTAATACATAATGGAAGAAAATGATTAATTGTGGATTCAAGACATAATTTTTGTCAGTCATCTTCATTGACAGTTATAGATTACAAAAGTCAAGGCTGTCTTGATTGAAAATTAATTATTAAGACCAATTCTAGTAAGGTGACTTCTACCCTCCATTTTTCCATTTGGAAAGTGATTTGTAAACCCAAAAGTTGTATGAATATCAATGTTAAGCTCTTGCATAAATGTATGTTTTAGTAAACATTTTCTCAAATTAAAATAGTTTGTTTATGCACACA
This sequence comes from Marmota marmota marmota, assembly GCF_001458135.2. NCBI lineage: Eukaryota > Metazoa > Chordata > Mammalia > Rodentia > Sciuridae > Marmota > Marmota marmota. Next base: position 20,435,278 of record NW_025999977.1, on the reverse strand, counting down.
TAAGCACCAAATACATGGTTGAAAATGTCTTTCATTTTGCCTATTCAAGAAGACTCTTCTTCACTGAACCTTGTAGTCCTTAAGATGTTTACAAGTATTCCTATATTGTATTTTTAATTGAATTTTAAAGGGAGGAGGAAAAAATAACAGTTCAAAATATGTGTTGCCAATCTGAGAAATAAATTTGCATTTACTTATTTGCTACAGTCTATCAGACCACCCACCCATCCATTCATTTACCCATCCATCCACACACACATGCATCATACATATTTTATTATTTAAGAATCAGAAAAGAATTAGACTCTAAAAGAGGAATCTCTGGACTTAGTTTGTCTAGAACATAATCTATGGGTCAAAAAAATCTAGAAGTTCATTGTTACAGATTTGACCTTTGGATATCACTGGAACAAGAAGCTATATTTTTTCCTTATATGCATATATTATCCCCAAGCATGTCCAATTTTTTCCCAGTCATCTACTTCATTCATCAGTAGTTGTTAGGTTAACTCCACACTTATGTTTTCACATGCCCATGCAAGAAAGAATAGATACTTCCAGTGCACAATTTTTGGAAGAATGCTACTTAGAATGATGAGTTTGTGGCAAAACCATCACTGTTCATTTTGTCAACACCAAGACAGTTTGGCTGAGATTGAACTGACAAATTAATTGAAACTCATAAAAGTTTTATTAATCACAATTCATAGTGGCCACATTTCTCTTCTTCAGCTTTCTATTGTTTCCAGCCCACTTAAGTCATTATCATGCATTAATCATGATGTGTCTATCATACCTACATACTGGTTCTCCTATGCCATAGCACTTTGAAATCAAGCCCTAAAGAGTCTTTGTTTTATAATCATTCTCTGTAAGCCTTTCATGTGTATCTGAGTATAAGTAATGGATGTTTTTGATAACTAGACTTTGCCACAAAAATTTATATTAAGCCAGTTTTTTGGAGGATATCCTGAGTTTTGCTGTTAAAACTCACAAAGCCAGAGGTTACCAACCTCTAGATTCTTTTTATATAATTAAGGTAAAAACATTTCCACTTCCCTTTATCTACTTAGTATCCTATGATGCATTCTATTTCAGTATATCCAGCAAAACTATTAATTGAACATTTTCAAACTTCTGTCTGTATTTTCAAAATGTGATACTCCCAAGCATGTCTCAGCCATCTTCTGTTGCAAACACATTCATTAAGAAATATAATCTAAGAAGACTTTTTCTATATAGCTTCAGATTGAATTGCATTTTACTCATCATAACAGTAATGTAAACATACATAACTTACACCAATTAGCGGAAAGTCCTGACATACAAAATTACAACCATAGATCTATTAAGATACAGCAGAAAAGATATGGCATATTGAGGCTAGTTACATTCACTATGATTATGGAAACTGAAAAAAATGTGTTTTAGATAGAATACTTCTGACCTGGCACACTGAAATAAATTGTCAACCAAATTCCAGGGAGACAAACCTGAAAGTATGGAGAACTCTGCATATTAAGTAAATGTTCAATAGAATTCAAAAGAGATCAAGGAAAAAGTGGTCTATTAAATAAAAAAGGCTAACAGGGATGAAATTTTTCTAGGTTCTCTGGAGATGTAAAGTACCTTTGATTAAGGAAAAGTGGAAAATATTCCAAAATGCAAGGACAACAGGCAGTAGAAGCAATGTACTCTAGATATTAATAGTCCTTCTTCTATATGCAGTGAATTAAAAGTCCCTAGGATCCAACCAACACCATTATCAGCATTGGTGTCCAGGGACTTCTTCACCCTTTGCACCTAGGTAAGATATAAACAAAAATGTCTCTCTTTTCTACTTGAATCCCAGAGGAAAGAAATTTTACAGAGCTATAGAAGCCGATCTTATTAATTAAAGTCTATTTTCTGTAATTCTTTAAATTTCCCTCCCTTTGTTATCAGCATGATGCAATAATAAAGAATGGTTCTAAGTCTGTTTCTTGAAATGGGAAAAAACTCTTAGGGTGTTTGGTGCATGTTAAATACATATTCATATCTCATTAACACAGAGCTACTCAATCGGCCTAATTGCATTTAGAGTTTAGTTTGTCAAAAATTAAATTGTATCCACATTACCACTATACAAAATATGTAGATTGTTTTGAATATAATTTTAGAGATTCAAAAAGTTGATTCTTTTTAAGATACTGAAATAAGCCATAGAACTAACAACTTGTCCTTGAATATATCCTTATAAAGTTTAATGAAGAAGGTAGATTACAGTAGGAATGGTTGGCAAATCTCTTAAAACTCAATGTACAAATACGTATTAAATACCCAGAACCTTAAATCAAATAGTTATTGAATTTTGCAACCTTAGTTTTAATCTGTACATGTAATTCCGCAGTGATAATCCAATAATTAAATTTAAATTAAACAATATAATAGATATTTATCACAGACAAAGGAAATTTCACTTTTTAAATTTAGGAGTGAAGTCATAATTTCATATAAATAGATTCAAAATTATTTAAAAGTTAAATGGTTAATATTAAACAACCAATGTCCCAAATCTCTTTGTTACTTAATTTAGTTCATATCAAATAATAAGTTGGTTGTTAATACATATAATTGCAATTTTTTTAAAAAGTCTATGGTGGCTTGATTTTCTCAATATTATTACCGAAGTACATGCTTTGCAAATTCTAAATTTGCTTTGTGGTAGAAAATACAGGACCAAGAGACTCCTCTGAATTGGAATCCCCAATGTTTCTGCCTTTGAGGGTTTTAATGAAGGAAGAAAACTGTCTATCCATTTTCCTGTCTTTGGATGCAAGAATGGAATGTAACTTTTCGAAGGAAAAAGTTCGAGAGTTCATGGTCAAATTGGTCTGTCTTTGATTTGTGTTGGATGGATTGGCCCACCTATGCCCTGTGGTTGTGTTATCTAACATAAGACTGGAGACAATCAAGGGCAATCTAAGCCTTATTGAGAAATCATTCAAGAATGATTGGTAGTTTAAAAAATCAAACCTCTTACCAAATAAGAAGAAGCTTCCAGACTTCTATCTTATGAGATAATTAAACATTGAATTACTAGTTTAATCTATTGGGACTCTAAGAAACTGAAAATAGGACATCCTTTAATTTTTTTTTCTTGGTGCAAAGGAATAGCCAAATATCAGTGAATTCACTAAGTAGTCTATGAGCTGTTCTTTTAAGTCACTATGATGTTGAACTCTTACTAATAACGTAGATGACATCTGACTTATTAAAGCAATATTCACACTGATTAATTCAGAATGGCAGCATCCATGACCCCTAAGAAAACAGCAAACCCTTTCAAATCCAGCCCAAAGTTGGTGCTCAGGTATGCACACTGAGCCTTTTGTCTTTAGATCTGGCAAAGACCCAACTCAAAAATAATTTTGTAATTCAGAGGAGAAGTTCTCTTATGGATAAAAAATTATGAATTTCACAGCTGACTTGAGATCTACCCAAGCCAACATCAGTTTTGACTTCGCAAGTAGGATTTGTTCTGTCAATGCAGATTTCTCAGTAAGTACTTTTCCCTTTCAAAAGCCAAGTCAGATTTCAAAGAAATATTTACATTTTTAAAATACAAATCAAGGCACTGATTGTATTAGCACAAATTCAGAATTGATGCACACTTTGTGCCCTTCCTCCCACACTCAGCTAAAATGGAAAAAAGACTTGGTTTCTAACTTTTCATACTGACATTTTTAGTATAATCAAAATGCAGAAATGTTGCTTAGATGGAGGTACTAAACAGAAGCAAGGATTATGGGCTAAAGTGGCTTTTGGTTGTTGTTCCTGTTGCTTTATATGTTATTATATGTTCTTTTAAAAAACATTTCTTCAGTTTCCTGAATAACATATAATACTGAAGCCATATATTCGATGATATATAATATATGCATGAAAACAAAACCCTGACTGTCTGCATTTACATTCTTCTTTTTATTTAGTTTTAAATTCATTGTCATTACATAATTCTTCAGGTGAGAAGGATCAAGAAAACATATCACTTTCTGACTCAGGGCTAGGAGTCCTCTACTTATAATCATCTCTGAAGCCCCCAAAATAATTTAATTAGACACTAAGTGGGGAAAGCCCATATAATAACAGTCCTTAATTGATAATACTCCTCGTCATCTGAGTAGAATGTTAGAAAGGCTGCAAATGACATGGTAATAGACTTACTTGCTAATTCTAGATGTTCATAAAACTCTAAGTCCTTGCGTCAAATGTTGTTTAGGCTCTAAACAATTCCATTGTCATTGTAATTGGTGACCAGTTCCAATATACTAAAACCATGCCTATGTACAAACATTACCAAACAACTACTTTCTTTAGTCCTGGTGGTCTCTCAAACACTTCCATGATTTTATTTAAGCAATGATCTATTGAAATAACTGGTGACTTTAAATGATGTCCTTTTTTGGGGTTTATACACAAATCTCTGGAAACATTGGCTAAACACAGAAAAAAGAAGGGAATGCTAAGTTTCAGGTAATCAATGATAAATCTTTTCTCTGAAAAATATCTGAGATGAAATGATTTCATTTATGGAGTTTTGTGAACACTGTATTTAACTTGGCATTCATTTTTTTTTAAGTTGTATATAGTTAAGGTGTACAACATGATATTTTGATAAACATATACATAATGAAATGATCACTACAGTCAAACAAGTTACATATCCGTCTCCTCACATAGATGCCTTTTGTGACCAGAGTCAGCAACTGATATCCACTTTTTTAGCCAATTTACAGTATATGATACATTATTATTAACTTTAGTCCTCCTTCTGTACAGGAATTGGCTAAGAGGATTTGAGAGTTTGGACAGAATGACTTGTTTAGGTCCCTTTGACATGTCTGGGAGCTGGTTCAGAATGTAACCCTAAAGCAGTTTGTAGGGAAAAAAAATGCTTTCCTCTTGCATGTGGGCAAACCCTTACTTTTGACAAGGTATTCTTCACACATACAGAATTCCAGCCTGGTTTCCTACAACAGCTCTCACGTTAGACGTGCTTGTACTTATGAACAAAATCAGGCCAGACTGTCACCCAGGAAAGGCACAGAGGCAACATACTCTGAGCTTGCATTGTCTAGACTAATTTTCTTGTTTCCTTTGATGCTACCACGGGACACTTGCCAGCTGTCTCTCTAGAAATAATTATTAATTGCACTTGCTCAAATTAGCCTCCTCCAAAGTCTGCTCCAAGATCATGCTGTCCTGGGAGTCTAGGGAGGGCAACTCAAAACTGCACCACCATTCTTCTTCCAAATAGATTTCTACAAATATACCCATGATTACAATGGACCTCGTGACATGCCTACATCTTAAAATGGGCTTTCCTTCTTGGGTCAGGGGCCTGAGGACTGCATCAAAATAAAATGAAACACCATATTTTCAATTCTAGATGGTATATGTGTGCTAGTAGAGGGGGGATATCCCAAACAACAATCCCAAAGCATTTGCCTTTGCAACACAGCATTCTGTGAGTTTTAAAGCACAAAGCTAGACATATAGCAAAAACTTAGTAAATATTTGCTGAGTGGTAATTTAGCAAGATACCTATCTTCTTAAAACAGGGTTTTTGCTTAAGCGAACATAAAAATAAATTTGGCTATCCCACACCTTTTTGTAAGTTTGTTTCATTTTTCACTAAGCAAATTTGGTGAGTTGACCCAGTAGGATGTAACCTTGTCTATTGCTTTCCTGGGATGGGATGGGGGTGGGAGCTGAAGAGATCAGGACTATGAAGACTGTGTTATTTGCTTCTCCCATTTCTTTGGCCCCACAAGCACAAAGTCCCTAATTTTCAAACAGTTTTTTTCTGGAGACATTCTGGATGTATTCAGGACTGAGATCTGGGATTAGATTTATGATGAAAGGTCGATAAATTTGGGTATAAATCCTGATCAGCCAGATATCAGGACAAATCGCTCAACTACTCTGGACTTTTGTTTCCTCATTTATAAGGTGGAGAAAATGTTAGTACCTAGTTTATGTGGAAAAATATATATCAAATATCAAGCATTAGTTTAGGCAGGTAGCAAATGTTCAATGAAATTCTGTCGCCATTATAATTGTTATTGTTATGTTAGAAGAAGATTTTATATTAAAATGGCTTTTTCTATACTTTGAAAGTCATTCTGGACCACAGACATGCATCCTCATGGAAATAATTGTGCTCCACCAAATGTTAGTGCCTGCACACCATAACTTCTCTGCCTGCAGTTCCTACTGACATGTTCTCAGGCCATGCATTAAAGAATTCATTCACAGAGCAGCAGGGATATTCTTTCATTTAGTGCAGTTTGGGAAAAGAGAGAGATTTAAAAAATAAACTGCTTTTATATACTGCTGTTCCCATGTCCATAGTTTTGTGTTTTGGGCAAAGAAATAATAGAAATGAAAGCATAGATAATAAAAGAGAGATAAAGAAATACAATCTTCTTTAGTTTTACTGTAACATAGTTGTCCAACTTAACTGTGCTGATGACAAACTTTTCTCATCAGACTTTTCTTCTGAGGCATTTAGGAAACAAATGGCAATGTCATATTTGGTCCTGGCTCGGCATCATGCCATGGAAATTGATGGAGGACTCAATATTTTTTTCCCCTCAGTAAAGCCTTCTATTTCAAACTGGAGATCAAATTCCCATTGGATATTCGATTATTATTACTACTGAATCTTCCTAAAATACCTTAAGATTTACCCTTAACCTCCAATCTGGATAAGAATGTCTGCCCTCTCCTTTTTCCTGCTTCAATACAAACACAAATTTGAGCTTTCCCCTATATCCTTCAATTATTAAAAGTTTGAAAGAAAACATCAACCATGTCAAATGGACAGCAGATTTGTTCACCATCATATAGAAGCAGGTTCAGTCTCTTCAACTAGGATCCAATAAGTAAACAGCATTTTGACTGTTGTTGATATTTTGTTTTCCGGGAAATACCTTGCTTTTGCTTTTTAAATCTGCTTTGTTCATACAAACTATCTCCTTGCTCCTTAAGGTGTAGTCTGAGGAGTGGTAGCATCAATCTCACCTGGAGCTTGGAGAAATGCAGATTGTCAGCCCTCTTACCACCTAAGGAAGAGGATTTTGCATTTTAATAAGATGTCCCAGGTGCACTTTGATGTCTGGAGACCTACAAATCAAATCAATCTCATGGCTAGGTTTCCCTCCCCACCTTCTCTGCCCACAGTCTAACTAATTCAAATGATGTTATTAATTTCCTTCAACTGGTTGTGATTTTTTGACCCCAGTGGTAAATGATCAATAAGGTGCTACTCACCTTCCACAAGTTGTGGCTCATTAGACCTCTTTCATGGCTTTTTTGTTTGTTCGCCTCTATTATTGTTCTTTTCAAAATTTTCATATCCCCCTAAGTATCATAAAAATTCCTTATGCACGGAAATTGCCTAATGCTCTCAGGTTAAAACAGAGTGTGTATTTAATAAATGTTTATTGAGCTGATATAATATATTCACATTTCAAGGTCAGCCCACAGGTATTTGGCCAATGCTACGTGTAGCTGAAATATAGTTTTGCTGCTTCTTGGATTCATTTTAGGATTACAGGAGCAGAAGAAAGAGTAAGGGGAGAAAAGTGATTTTGCTCCTCTGGCTGTTGGGATGTGCTGAGGCAATAGTTCAAGACACTGAGGTTGCTCATGGATTATTTGACTGAAATTATTTATTGCCCACTTCTTTGATTTCTTGGACAACTTAACAGGCCATTTGGAAGAGTTCACTTTCTAATGGTCAAAAAGAATACCTAAATCCTGTAACTCTCAGCTTAGAAAACCCAAATTGCAACATTGTGAAGGGAGAGAAAATAACTGAACTGTCACTCTATTTATTTCATTCAGAATAAGATTTTGAAGGAAGCAATGATCCTTTGTGCCCAGGGCTGCTCATTTGAGCACTGCATCCTATACTCTTCTGAAGATATTTTATTTCTATTTGGATTCCAGGCTGCTAAAATAGACTCCTCCTCAGGCAAATGTACAAGAAAATAGCATTATTTTTGTCCTCAAATGACTCCTATTATGAGGTAATCAATAAATTGTTATTTATTATTACTTCAAAAATTGAATCTGTAACAAATATGAAGCAGTTATGATACTTTGAGAACTACTAGAAAGCACACCCAAATTTAATCTACAAATTAGTTTATGGGTATCACGGTGCCATTTTAAATGTATATGTTTATATATACATATATATGCACTATATACATATCTCTCTCTATGTGTGTGTGTATATATAGATAGATAGATAGATAGATATTTACCTGTATTCATAATTATATTTATTTATATTTTCCAAATAAAAAATAATGGAGAGGAAAATTAGTGAAGAACAACTTTCTAACAGAACAGATTATAAAAACCATCATATCTTACAAAGTTAGCCTACCATGTGGTAGGATAATTACTCTTTTTCTTAATGTTTTAAAATTTAAAAATTTGAAAAACAAATGTGGTAGCTTCTAACTTGCCCAATATAAGTTTTATATCTTCCTAGATAATGAGAAAGGCTGTAGATGACCAGACTAGTAAAACCACTAGATATGTATGTAGACATACATATGTACATTTATGTAGACATAAAAAGTAGGCTTTTTAAATTTTAACATGGAAGATAAGGTAGGATGATCCATCTACTCTCCAAAGTAATGTCATCTACTCTTTTATTATACAGGGCCTTACACAACACAAAAGGATTATGATTGTCAACTTGCCTCATGTATTCTTAAAAACAAAACTAATTTCCAAGATTGCCTAATCAAATCACAATGGAGTTCCATAATTTTCAATTTGACAAAATATATCCAAAAAAAATTGCATCATACAAGAGCAAATCTTCCCAGATAATGAACTACCAAGAAGTAATTTTGGAGAGTATCTATTTACAAACTAAGAATGCTGATTTGAATGTTTAGAAATACACACTGTGACAGATAGCATTCTATTTATGGGGAATGCATTCTGATTTCCTAAGGGCTGCAAATCCCCAAGAGACCAAGAATGAAGAAACCATGTACTAACAATCCAATCCCAGATGGAGTTGTGCCCTCCACTCAGAACCACAGAAGTAGGTAGAGTTTTCGAGATATCATTTACAATGTTGCTGGTGAAGAACTAGAAATTTGGAAGAAGAAAGATATAAAGGTGAAAATAAATTGAAAGAAAAACAATTTTCTCTCTACACAAAATATATAATGAAAAAAATAATTTTCAAGTCAGGTGCAGTATTGCATGTCTGTAATCCCAGCGGCTCGGGATAAGGCAGGAAGGAGGATCCTGAGTTCAAAACTAACTTCAGCAACAGGGAGGTATTCAGCAACTCAGTAAGATTCTGTCTCTAAATAAAATGCAAAATAGGGCTGGGGATATGGCTCAGTGGTTGAGTGATCCTGAGTTCAATCCCCAGTACCAAAAATAAATAAATAAATAAATAAATAAATAAATAAATAACAATAATAATTTTCACTGTACAAAGAAAGTTCAAATAAATTAGAATTAGAATTTTGGATGCAAAAAATATATATCCAAATGCTGAATTAAATAGTACCAGCTAATCAGAGAAATAAAGAGTAGCTGATAGAGAACTATTTACTTCTACATATTTAAATATAAAATCACATTATCTCCAACATTATTTGTTCCCATAACCCCAATGCAGTGAAGAAGTTTATTTGTATCTGTGCCACAGATGCAAATGAGAGCACTCTTGAAAAGGGAAAGTCACATCACAAAAGTTAAAAAGAAATGCAGAAAGTCAATAAATAACCATCAAAATGACACAAATTAGAAGAACTTATAAGGGAGAGTAGACAAGATATGGTGAGATGTAAATTCATACAGTCACTATGCAGATGGTTTGACATCATTTACTAAAACTGCAGATGTGTGTACTCTACAGCTCTGCATTCCCCATTCCTGTCCTGTCTGAAACCCAGTAGAAATATGTGTGAATGTGCCCCATGACAAATGCATAGGAATGTCCAGAGGAGCCTTATTTATAATTCCCCAAACTGAAAAAACATAAATCTCCACCAATAAAAACTTAAGGAGTGAATTTTTTTAAATGGACCATGGTTACCCACAAGACTATGTCTGAATCTCACAAATGCAAAGTTGGATGAAAGAAGAAACACAAAGAATATATGTTATATGATCCATTTATACAAATTCACATATATAAAAAAGGAAAGTATGGCTATAAGTGAAGAGTGGTGACCTTTGGAGAAGACTGGCTGGGAACAGTCTAGGACTGGGCATGAGACAGTTGGCACAGTACTGGTTTGACTATGTGGAGTTTATTTCATGATAATTCACTCTGCTGTACATTTCTGTTCAGTTCATATTTATGTATGTTTGGGTACATTTCACACAATAAAAGAAGCCAAGTGTAAGAAATGAAAAATGTTACAGTAACCAAACTCATTTTATGTGTAAACAGAATGATATGACTCACATGGGTTTCTTATCCATTAACCTGTGGTTGCCCTTAACACAAAGCAACTCAACTCAAGAGGACCCTAGGGTTATCTTTAATGTTATATCATGAGGGTCTTTACATAATATGTAGCCACTGAGCTTTCTATCTTAAATTACAAGGATCAATAGATAATCACAATATTTATTAAAAGGGGAACTGGTGTATTCCTTTAGAAAATTAAACCTTTTGTTATTATTTGAATTCCAAGGCATGGATATTACTTGAAGGGATATTAGTTTGGCCTTCCAACTGTCTGTGGTTCCTGATTGCCAAAACCTTCAGGAACATTTTAAATGCATAAATAAACATATATAAACCTAAATGAGTGAATATAAATAATAAATACCTGGAGATGTGGAGAACATTATGGTATGGAGAAACAAAGTCATGAGTAAGAGTGAGGAGAAGGGAAGGCAAGAAAAACAGATTATAGCTAATCACCTTCCTGGCCTTCATTAATAGACACTGATGTAATAAGCCTTTATTATCAGTATTAACTACAATGTTAATTGACTGTTATATGAATATGACCCAATACATCCATTAATGCAATTTAATTTGCATGGCAATTTTTCTTCTGAACAGCATTCCTAATAAGTTTACCCTTTGCCTGTCCAACCAAATTTTGAAATTTCTGCCATCATTCCTGCCTCAAAGGAGGAATCAGGGTATACATAAATTCAGATTCCTGATTTCCGTTTTGAGTCAGGTATGTGCTATTAGAAGTTGAACAGAGATATGAAGAGTTTGAGGACCATCATAGTATGGGGGGAGAAGAAGAAGATACTGTGAGCACAACTGACGTAGGCATGGTAGTGCTAAGTCTGTGAGATGGCTGTTTATCCTTTGCTAGTTTTCTTTTTTTTTTTTTTCTTTTTAAGTTTAGGAAATTTTGCCTTTTTGGTACATGGTCATAGAAACATGGTCTAAGTTCTTACTCTCATTATTTTTGACAGGGATTACATTTTCAATTCATTTTATAGTTTCCCCTCTGAAAGTTCAGGTTATTCTATTGAATATTCACCCGAAATTCCCACTCCCGGATCCTTCCCTGCATGCACATGGTAAAAATAAGATTATTTGGGGGTGGGGAGAGGGAAGAGGGTCTCACACTGCCCATTAGAATCTTTTCAATTGACTTCATTCAGTCATTAGAGAATGATTACATCTGATTTATCCCTACAATGAGCTAAATAAATCTACTGCAATTTCAGTTACCTCAGTTTCCAGAAGCTAAAAATAATCAAATTAAAATCAATGAAAAAGAATAAACCAAACCAACCTTCACTTCTTGGCTAAAGAATTTTAAGTTTTGACAGAGGCAGTGATCCTCAATTTCATGTGATGAGCACTCTACAGACAACTTGTAGGAGCATGTCAGAGAGCCCAGATGAAGATCTCAGGGCTCCCTGAAGAGCTGCTGCCTTAGAAAGAAAAGGCTGAAGCACAGATGGTTGCAGACATGGTTATGTGAAAAAGAAAAATATAAGGTCACATTATTAAGGGTAAATGAGTATTATAAAAATAAGCCAAGAAGAAAGATTTCTATTGAGTAATATCTATAGGGATTTTTTTTTTCCTGATGATGTAGAGCTTGAACTGAGCTATGAACGTACACTGTAAGTTCTGATATATCAAGAATTATTGTGTTGGTCTTTATTAATCAAGGCTGAAATGCTACTTAATTACATTCTGTCTTCTGTCTTGCATTCTGCCCACTCCTACTACCCTAATTCCTACTCCAACCTCTCACAGTTACACCATTATGACTTCATTTCTTAATGACATAATACTCCTCCTCCAAGTGCCTAGAATGAGTGTCTACTTATACATTTAGGATGTTCTTGTTTTGTTTGTTTGTTTTCAGGTGCTGGGAATAAAACCAAGGTCCTTACACCTGCTAGGCAAGTGCTCTGCCACTGAGTTATATTCCCAGGCTTATTCTTGAGTGCTTTGACAATCAAGAACCATTGGAAATAGAATACCAAGTCAAATGCCCTTTTATCACTCTCCTGGTCCTAGAAGATTTGGTCCCTGAGGTCATTTGCATGATAATCTGCTCTGTGAGTGTCAGCAAACTTTAGACTCCTTGGGTGTTTGGGCAAGGTGGCTGTGAGCAGAGGAAATCAGGCACAGCAGGAGGTTCATTCTTAAGCAGACAGAAAGCTCACAAGAATGTCATGCTTAAGAGTTGAGGTCACCAGCACATCTGAATCCAAGAGTGGCTAACTCAAATAAAACTGTAAATGACTGGTATTAGATCCTGGGATTTCAGGCATATTTAATGTTTTCAGAAAAGAGAAATTTTCAGAAAATGAGGAAGTTAGCTGATGTCTCACACTTCCTTAGTTTTACCTGTTCACCTTCCAAGAGGCAAGCAGAATGTGGGCAAAGATACCTGGCAGCTGCCATTTGAGGCTTTGTCCTAAGTGATTGACACACTAGCATATTAGCACTGTACACAGCGAATCTGTAAATCTGATAGAACATAATGTGGTTTAGTCAATATAACTATTGACAAAAATAATTTACAAGCAATTGTTTGTTCACCCTTGAGTATCTGGGAACCCCAAAGAGGGAGAAGAAGAAAAAAAAAAAGCATTTTCCAAGCTGACAATGAAAGCTTTAGAATAGACAGACTCCAGTTCTAGGAAAGTCGTTATCTGGAGATCTTAATCTTTAATGTAGAAGCCAGTCTTCCTCTTACATGAATACTGAGAAATGCTAAGAAATGCTAGTTTCTGCAGACACCTTTCTTGCTTCAAAAAGATAAGCTTCACTTTCATCTATTTCCCACATGAATTCTGTATGATTTTGTTGGGGAGGGGGTGCAGGGAAAAGAGAGTCTTGCTACTTTAAAAATGAAAAATAAAAAATATCCATGAAAAGCCTCTAGAAAACACTCCACCCCATCTTTCCTTCTCATCTCAAATCAGAAGCTACTCACCACAAGTAAAATGAGCAGGTTCCTTTCATTTTTTTTTTATTACCCACAAGGCCAGAAGAGCACTAATCTGTCAGTCAGAGGGAAAAAAAATCATTCTCTATAATTATATGTGCATTGAAATCAGTGATGTTCTGAATCCATTTTTTTAAAATGCATTATACCTAGATTAAGAGTGGTTTAGTAGTGTTGAAGGGCAAATGAAAACAGGGATTTTTTTGTGTGTAAACCTAAGATAATAACAATAAAAGGTTTTTAGTACTGTATATTCGCTATGAGGATCATGAAGACTAAAGCCAAGGATCAGAAAATACTAGCTAATATTTACAGAAGTACTGACATGGTGTCTAGCCTGGGTCCTGGGAAGCTTGGAGCAATTTTTTGAAACCCTCTGAACCTCAATTTTTCACTTTTGATATGGAGTACTGAACGAGGTGATCTAAAAGTCCTTGTGTAATTTTAAATATAATGATTTTACTCTGTCTTAGAAACATTTAGTTTCTGATAATAAAGTAATATAAGGTTAGAAACAAGAAATATTAATAAGAAAATGTACATGGCCAACAAGTCCACAACACATAGATCTGTTTGGTGTATATCCTTCTAGGTGGTCCTCTGAGTCTTTAACACACACATACATACACACACACACACACACACACACAGAGCTATAACAATCACAATAAACACAGCAGGATCTCCTTTCTGCTTTATCTCTGTAAAGAATACGTGAGCTCTTTTCCTGTTTTAGTATTTAAGTGCTTAACAATTGAGGTTCTGGCAACTAAAACTGCACAGGCAGCAGCTCTATTTTTCTCAGAATCAAGTGAAACTGAACAGGCAATTAAAAGTTACTGAACTGCAAGGTAAAATTACTTCACGGCTCTGCTGCCGGGTGACTAAAGAGGGGAGACAATGGAAATCATATTTAGAATTAAGATAGAATGATGGAACATAGCAGTCTGCTCTACTAAAATGGAACCTATAAACATTAGACATAATCAGCAGCACTTCAATCATGCTCTTTACTCACAGTTAGATGGAAGATTACACAAAACAAATGTGCAATGTTCAAATCTGTGGCATTGCTGGTTAACAGAAGGCATTTCCCTCCCAGCCCACGCAGTGATCCAAATTCTCTCCTGTACAGTCAGTGCCCATCTTACAAATGGGCTGTGCTCCAAGTGTCCATTTGTAAGCTAGTTATTCCAGGCTCTGTATGAAGTTTCCCATAGAATTAATATTATAAATGGCACACAGGTTCCTAGGCTAGCCCAAACAGGATAGTATATTAATAGATATATTATCAAAGGTCAATATCAGGAGTTCTATGGGAACTGAGACTACATTAATGTTTGTTTTGAAGTGTATTCGGTGGTGAATCTTGGAAGTATGAGAGTAGCTATGAGTTCATAGTCCCCACCCTTACAGAGAAATGATAGGTGAGAGGCAAGTTTTAAAAGTCTCAGGAAATCTGTCAGGAGATTAGGGGCCAGAGATCTAAGGAAAAGATTAATATGGAACTGGGAAAGCAGGAAATGGCATGAAGTGGAAGAATTGGTACTATGATTTACAAAGCACAAATAATAATTAGAATATGGAGGAAAGGGACCTTCTTATAGAGTGTTCTATATGCTATGATGTTGAGCTCTTAAATAGAAGGTTGAAGGTTATATTGTCCAAGACAAGGTCTGCTTCCCATAGTCAGTAGACATGTTGGAAGAGGAGGATTTGATGAGGTAGAATGTAGAGAGAAAACACATCCATAGTGGAAATCTAGGGAAGTGGTAGTACATTTTCATTATAACTGGAATCATATCTCTCACCTGCCTGCTGCTGAAGACCCTGCCCAGGAATTTATACGTTGGGAATACACAAGAACCAAAACAATGAAGTGGGATTAAGAACATAAACTTTAGGAGCTCAAACATGGAACAGCAATGAAATGAATGGGAAGGTGGAAGGTAAGCAAGGAAAGTTACGTCTTGATATATTCAGTCCGTATAGCCATTTTCCAAAGAAGAATCACATAAAAACAGATTGAGCAATCTAGGAGGATCTCCTTGGAACAATAGATTCCATAATCTAGGAACTAAACATAGCACACCATACAATCGATGTTCTATGATAAAATATGAAGCCCACTCTTAAAAGTTCCTTCATTGGCATAAGTAAAACCAATATCCTAGCAATGATGAAGTAGGAAGCAAAACTGATATGTAACAAACACGTGTTCTGATATCATATTCTCTTCTAATGTGGTAAAAAAGAGGAATTTGCAGAAACTCTGCTTTCCTCCTGTAGGATGAGATGGTAGGACTGATATTTAATAAAACAGAATGACATGTAACAAAATATCAATTAGAAAGTGTTAGGTGAAGTGAAAAGGATAAAATGGGATCCAACATCTACTGTAAGAGTACTCCAAATAACATTTACTCCTGAAAAAGCAGCAAAACTCAATTCAATTTCTCCAACACTACAATTAGAAAACACTATCAGAACAATAACTGTTTTCAGGATATATGAGAACATGTTTAAAGAGAATATTGGAGTTCTATTTGCTGCCAATATGATTAATTGAATGTTTGGAAAATTTTTTTCGAGATGTACAATTAAAAAGGACTGATATACTATGAAGGATAGGTTAACATATGGAAGAGGTAACGAAAAGGTGCAATACACATGTAATAACTATTCCAGAATGAGAGGAGGAAGAGAATGGAAAAGAGGCTAGTAATTCTACATAATTAGTTAATTATACAAAGCCTAAGTACTATCCTATAAGAACTACTACTTCTTTTATTTAATTTCAAAAACACACAATTAAACAATATATGATTTGTGATATATTCATATGTGGTCAATTGATTTTAAAGATATGAGAATTATTAGCACAAAATTCAGGATGTAGCTCGTCTAGGGGAAAAAAAGAGGGGCATATACAATGCTTCAGATATTAGTAATATTTTGATACTTAGGTCAATTTATAATTATTTTTCATCAGCCCACACATATGCATTATCTTTCTAATGTAGGAAGACAAGTGAATTCAGAGAAAGAAAAACAAAAAGAAATTATTGCTGAACATACACAGAACAGTGAAATAGAAGAATACACAAGAAAATATCTTTAAAAATAGGAAAAATGAAAGTAGTCAGAAAAGAAAATGATTATATTTACAGTTCCTCAACACTTACAATGAAAGCCAGAGGACAATGAGGTAAAATCTCTACAGTATGAGAGATAAAGAGACAACAGCTATTCTGTTACAATTCTAACATTCAGAGAAATTACCTTCATAATGAAGTTAAACCAAAGATATTTTTAATAATTAAAAAGTAAGAACATGTAATACCAAGAAACCCTCAGTAATGAAACTTCTAAATAGTGTACATCAGAAAAACATGAAATGATCCTAGAAGAAAGACTTAAGGTGAAAAAGGAACATAAGGAAAAGAGTAAACATTTAGGAAAATCTAAAGATTTACTCAACAAAAATATCAACATTGTCCAATTTCTAGTGTTAACAAAACTAAAATAAAGCCACCAACCACATGTCTTTCTAAGGAGATTATGAAAAGCATTATAGCATTCAAGGGTCCTTTTATTATTTGGGGAAGACATAGGTTAATTTTAGACTTTTTTGACCTTCAGTATGTATATTTTATATTTAATAATTTCAAGGTAGAAAAGTGTTTCTTACAAGAAGATGTCAACATGCAAAGAAAAAAAAAGGGAAATGTTATTTGTCTACCTTAAAACGAAGAACTCCTTCTCATTAACAGATAAGATAGAAAATTTAATGCCCAAAGTAAACAAATATACATAGAAAATATAACAAATGCCTAAGAATCAATAAGGACAAAATGAATTATAATTTTTTAAAAATGGAACAAAAATGTGAATAGATATTTCACAGAAGAGGAAACATAAATAACCAAGAAACTGTGGAAACATGAACAGCTTCATTAGTAACCAGGAGTACTGAAATTAAATCACAATGGAATACCATTATGCATTCACCAGATTAGCAAAAACTAAGTTTAGCAGTGGGGATCAGGTTGCCATGCCCCAGTGGAGAGGAGTTGAGAAGTAAGCAAATTCCCTAGGAAAGTTAATATATGCATTCTGATTGAGAATGAATATATATATATATCAACAATCCCCTCCTGGGTCCACATCAGAGAGAATTTTTGTGCTTCTGCCAGAGTCATATAAAAGATGGATCAAATAGCAGCAGTATTAGTAAGAGCAAACACTTAAAGTCATCCAACTTTCCATGAGTGATAGATCATAACATTATAATTTATTAATTCAATACATTGATATGCAGTGGCAGAAATGAGTTAAATGCTCAACAAATGTCAAATAAATTTGAGAGGCAAACACATACAAAAGAGTCTAAGTACTATTAAATTTCAAAAACATATAACTTAACAATACACCATCTTGTGATACAGACATACGTGATAAAATTATTTTTTAAAGTAAGGGATGTATTAACACAATGTTCAGAATGTACTTATCCCAGGGGAAAGAAAAGGAGCATATACAGTGCTTCAGATATTGGCAATGTTTTGCTTTTACATCTAATTATACTTCATCAATCTATGCATATGTGTTATATATCTTTTTAATAAATAAATACATTTAATATTGTTCATTGTAATTTAAGTGTAATTAACAATTTTAAATTGTTTTAAAATATAAGATGTTAAAGGAATGGGATATTTATCAAAAATCATATTTAAAGAAACATGGAAAAACTGTAGGTTAAATTGGGGACATTCTCTGAGTTGTACATTTTCATGGTGTCAGTGGAATAATAACAACTCTAGTTATACCAAGTAAGAGTTGAAAATGTTTGTTTGTTTAATTATTTTCGTTTGCAGTTCTGTTTTATAGCATTTCCTCATCATTAATTATATATCACAGTTGCATTATGCAAAATGAAAACAAATAAAATTAGAAATACTATGCTTCATAAAATGTAAGCATAATGTATGTTCATATTCACACTCATTTTTGAGCGTCCAATATTGCTTAGTCACTGCATTGAAAGAGATTGATCCCAAATGCCTTTTTCTTCAAAAATGTTTGAATTCTTTTGCTATACAGAGAGACACCTAATCAACTCTACTTGTGGCAAAATCATTTGTTTTTATCTGAAATAAATGACCTCCTCTCTGTTGATCACCCTTTCCTTCACCCCAACTGCTTTTACCAAACTTACTAATTTGTGAGAAAATGTCTCAATTCATAACACCCATTTACAAAACAAATTATGTAATTTGCCTAGTTTCCAGGTATCCACTAACACATATGAAAGCTCCCCCATACAGGAAACTGTTCAGGTGCCCGTGGGGAGAGAGGAGAGAGAGACACTTCATAAATGCAACTAAGAGGACTGGAAGTTACCACCTGGTCAACCACACTCTATTAAAATCCTTTGGTTTAAACATTCATTTCATCTCATATTCCCTCTGCCCCTGCTCCATATTTCATTGTCAAAACATCCTCTCTTTCTTTGCCTCCCCAGGTTCTAACAAGTCTCCAACTTTTGGTTTTGGAAATACAACATGGTCACCTTAGCTAGACACAAACTCCTGTCCTATCCAAAGGGCAGGATGCAATGAAGGTATACTGGTAAGGATAGTGTAATCAGAAGCTAACATTTTTTTTTCCCCCTGGGAAGACTGAGATTTTTAAACACCCCACCGTCATTCTTCAGTGAGCTTATCCTAGAATCAGGACTATTCCAAACTGACAGATAACTTAAAGATGTATAAGCAAAAGTTCTGTGTGGCCTTCTAAAGTCATCTGTCCAAATGAGTAATAATTCTAATTTAAAGGGTCTTATATGATAACATTTAAAACAATTTTCACTTATTTATCCAGATGAAAAGTCAGTTATTTAAAAAGAATTCATTTAGTCTTATATCTTATATTTAGTATGTGATTAGCCTCTGTTGAGTTCAGAGGTAGGGAGAGGAGTGTTTGGTAATGAAAAAAGAAACATACTCTCTTATCACAAGGATATTACACTTGGGAGGAGAAGATCTATGTTCAGAGAGAATTAGATAAAACAGGGAAAATAAAATAAGGTGCCAAATGATTTGGCAATGACATGAAGTAACACAGAATTTCAAAAGAGACAAATCAGTGTGCCAATATGTGGAGTATTGAAGAAAGGCTTCCAAAAGGAAGTGGGAAGCAAGGTCGGATTTAGAGAATGGATGAATGGACAGGAGCAAAAAGGGCTGAGAGGAAGTGCGAGGGTTTTTTCTGGCAAGGAAATAGAATATAGGATTAAGCCCAAGCATGTGACGATAAGCAGGGGCTTTGACTTCGAGGTGCAGAGGGGACTGATCCCAGTAGCTGCTCTGATGAGGATCTAAAGAGAAGGACCACAAACACCCAGAAGTCTGGCTGCTTTGTTCATTGAATTAATGGAATGTGCATCGAATGCCATCTGATTCAAACAGCAATGGTTTGTACTCTTCTCTCCTCTGATAATTTGCTGGCAGCACATACCTTCTGTCGTGCCAAATTACTGCAGCCCTAAAGTTGTATAGGAAAATCTGTGGTGGCAAATTAAGTCCTTGCCATCGTGAAAGAATCCAGGCATTCAGGATTGATTATTAACAACTGAAAAGCTGGGGAAGCAAGGAGAAAATCATCACCCTGTGAAGCCAAAGTCCCAAAGCCAGTAACCATGTAAACGTTAACATTAGGCAGTCTCACTGGAACAAAAGCATCCTCTGGCCTCCATCCATGTCCAATCCGAAGAGAGAGCATGGTACACAAGCAAACCAGAACATGAAAGAAAATGTGTCACTGGAATGCATGACTCGACACCAAGGAGATACAGACCCTATCCAGAGACACTTAATGTGACACTGTCATTAAGCCAATACATACTGGTCTTGTCTGTAGGCCTAAATCTAAGAAGTCATGGAACCAAGAGGGATACTGTCATTGGATATACTCTGTCTTATTAGGACAAGAAGTGGATTGAGTTTGTTTGTTTTAACTGAGAAAGCAAAGTTCATGTTTAAGGTCTAGGAAGAGCCACCTTTACCATCCTATGGACCAGGGACACAATTTATGCTTTTAAACTTGAGAGAGTTTTTAAAAATTGCAAAGACATATCCATTTGAACTGAGAATCGGAAAGAATTACAAAGTCCCAAAATAAAGACTTTATTTTTTTAAAGCTAGCAGTATTTTTCAAAAAATGGGAAGAACTGAATATTGGCTACTTTTCAGAAGGTTTGCTAGTGGAAGCTACATGGTGCTTTTGTTTGGTTTTATTCTAAATTTGGGAACATCACAAAGTTCAGCAGTCTTTCACCTTAGATTTAAGGAGTTCTCATACCTCCTTCTATTCCACAATAGTAATATGATGATGTTCCATTCCATTCTAATAAAATAACAGAACAAGTAACTAAAAGTAGCTAAGAGCTATGAACACACATGCCAGATGCTACATTAAATAATTTTAAAACACTGTCTCATTTAATTTTTACATTTATTTTAATATGTATTGTCATCCTTAATTTACAAATAAGAATTACCTAAATTGTAACAGAAACTTAGCAGAATGGCCCACCTGTGGTCACAGAACTTAAAAAAAAAAAAAATGTCAGCAATGAAGTCTTGTCTGTAGCCTTAGGCCTGATAAAGAACTAGAGCTTAGAAATGTCCAGGGCAAGACTATAGAAACTGAAAGTAGACTAGAAATTGACCAGATCTGGGGAAGGAAGGGATGACAGGAAGTGACTGGTAATGGGGATGGAGGTTTTTTGGGGGGTGAGGGAATGATGAGCAATAGAAACCTCCCAAATATATCATGTTGATAGTTGTAAAATACTGGTGACTAAACTAAAAACATTTGATCTGTACACTTTGAATAGGTTAAATAGGTTCAAATAAAATGTATATTATGTAAAACATAATAGTTGCCATTAGGAGGAGGAGAAAATAAAAGGAAAGAATAGAAAAGAAAAGAACCAGATGTAAGTCATATGCTCTTCCAGCCACATTTAGGTTTACTATAGGAGCTGTGCACCAGCTGCTTGCCTGGACATTATAACCATGGTGTGCCACCTGCAGACAGGCGTGAACTAGAAGGTTACCATAAGGACCATGAAGGTTGTTTACCTATTATCACGGAAGCTCTATTATAGAGGAGAAGAGTCTCAAAGCAATCATTTAAGAAGGTTAAAAACAAAACAAAAACTTCAAATACTCTTGTTATTGGTGGTGTGTTGGAATGGGGTATAGGACAAGGGATAGGATTTAAGAATTTGGTCCTTCAAGAACCAATCTGTAAACGTGGTATAATTATAATTGACCACTAGAAGATACCTTCTTCAGTATGCAAACACTTTTCGGACAAAGAATAGACAACATTGATTTCTCAGACAAGGAGTTTTTCAGGCAATAACTCCCTTAGAATTATGCATCTGTATAATAAGGAGAAGCTCCTAATCTATCACTAGATTTGACAATTAACAAGGATGAGTAGAGCCAAAATATGAATTCAAAACATATTCCTTCCTTACCTTTGCAGATTTACTTATAAATCAATGTTTTTTATCTTTTACCTTAGTTACATTTCAAGTTATTCATCCTAAATCACATAAAATAGTAATTCTTGAAAAAAAATTAAATTCTAATACCACAATTTAATAAATTAAGCTCACAGAATTACATTTTAAATGGCACTATTAGCCTTGAAGACAATCCTTTCCTAGGTAGCAGTGTTTTATCTCTAAGTCCTTCTATGTTAATCAACCCACTAAAATTTTAAAGTATACTCTCAAATGGTGATTTCTCTCCCAAATATAAAATAATTTTAACATTATTTTTCATTATTAATTCTGATTTTCAAAAGCTGAAATGATTTAGTTGTATGCAGGATATAATAAAATTTAGTAAAATGCAAGCATAAAAAAACTATTAAACAATGTTCTTCCAAGAGTCAGCTCATAGGTCATATCCTCCATAAAACTTTAATCAGAATCCTTCTTCTACCCAATTAACAAATCCCTGCGGGGTCACTGTTCCCTATTCAGTTGTCCAGCGTGTCATTGCTTGAGTAATACATTATAACGGTCACTCTTAAACTTCAACATACAGCAGAATCTTCTGGAGTACTTATTACAGCTAAGAATTTGAGAGACTCACCCTCAGAGTCCCTGATTGATTAAATGTGGGTGGGACACAAAAGTCTGCACTTTTGACAAGTCTTCAGGTGATGCTGATGCTGCAGGGCTGGGGAACACATTTTAAGAATCATTACTTTTATAGTATTTCAGTTTCAAAGTCAGCCTCCCAGTAATGAGACCAGGGCCACCACAGAACAGACATGGCACCTAGCACATACTTGACACTCAATATGTATTTCTGAACAAAAGACTGCAAAGAGGCTTCCTGTAATATATAAAGAAGAATCAAAGGAAAGACGGGAAGGTTAAGCAACATGAGTTTGAGACGTGAATGAATATACCATCTATAGAAATATTTCTCCATATCCTTAAGTTTTATTTAAACTACTGATAAGTCAATAGTCAGTATTCTGACTTTATAAATGGTTCAGTGAAAAACATTATGGTTTAAAGAAAAATTTGAAATGTTAGAAATCAATATTTGATCTAGATTACTCTAAATCCTTTTCCAAAACATGTCTAATTGTATTCACTCATTTAGCCAACATTTACTAAATATATTCCATAAATGAGCCAGTGAGCTAGAAAACATGAGAGATATCAAGTTGAAGAAAATATTCCTTCCTTTTAATAAAATAGGATCCAACAAAACTTATCCTACAAAGCGTTGGGAGTAGCAACTGACAGAAACAAAAGAAATAATCTAGATGTAGTGCAGAATGTGAGGACTGTAGGACACTTTACATAGAAAGTGATGGAAAGATCAGGTCAACTAGGAAGTACAAGGCTGGGGCCAGGGAAGGCATGGTTTTGAATTTAGCTCAAGAATGTGAACTAATTGAACCTGGTAGGAGTAGGAGGGAGAAGAAAGCAATTCTCAGCAAAACTAAATCTCCAATCAGAGTGCAGCTTTAAGCAGAAGGAGACTAGGGGCAGAAGGACCAGCAAGAAAGCTATTGCTATGGTCCAGAGAAGTCACAGGGCCCTAACCCAGGTGGGAGCAGTAGGCGAACACTTAGAAGATAAAATCAGCTATCAGAAACTGATGGGATGCAAGGCCAAAAAGGAAAGAACATTAATTTAATTAAAAGGATTGGAGTCTTTATGAGAAGGCGGGGGAGGGGGGATGATGATTACAATTAAGGGCTAGGAAAGCCAAGGAGATCAGAGATAATTTACTCACAGCTAATAAATATCAACTTCAAGGCATACTCCCCTAGGTGGAGAGACCACTACCAAGGTGTTCACATAGTTTTGAATTTTTGTAAAATTTGCAAAATCATTTCCATCTTGATTGTCTAAGTTCCTGTCTTTCCTCTCTGTCTCTTCCTAGACCACATTTCCCTCACACCAGATGGCCCTGGAGGGGTTATGGTCCTTTTTATTCAACATTTGGCATTCTTGTTCTTAACTGGCCCTCTTAGAACCATATTAGCTTTAGAATCTGACCCTGCAGGAAAAGTTTCTAGTTGTGCGGAAGGTGTTCTCATTTTTATTCTTGGACTTTGATGTGCTGCCCAGAATTGCAGGTGGAGAAAGTCCAGCCGGGGTTTAAATATCCAGCAGAACAGTTGGGACTGGGGAAATAAATAAGAATGGTTGATGAAATCACTAAAAATGAGAAGGTAGACAGAGGGGAGAAAAACCCAAAATAGAAATTCTTCATTCCGGTGGCAGGGAGAGGAAGAAGAAAGTGGGAAAGAGAGAGAGAGAGAGAGAGAGAGAGAGAGAGAGAGGATGGAACAATCAGAATTAGAAGAAAACAATGGATGCCAAGGATAGAGTGACTCACAGCAAAATGAGGCTGTGTGTGGGTCACTCCCTGCATTTGAAAGACCAGCAAGATGGGTGTTGATAAAAAGGCACTGAATCTATAGCTTTTAGGGAACAAGCCCTATGTATTAGCATCAGAGGGAGGTGAGATGTGAATGCACAGGGAAGAGGTTTGCAATGCCTTCCACTAGATCTCACAAGAGAGCTCAAGAAGAGTATTTTTCCTAAGCTCACTGAAGGGGAGTGGGACAACAATGTGTGGCCACACTAGAAAGAAGAGTCTTACATCCATTCAAATATCATAAGAAGGTGAGGCAGTACCACCCTCATTTTACAGTTGAAGGAACTTATTTTACTCCTACCATACAGCAGAGCTGGGATCCAATTCCAGATCTCCCTAATTCCAAGTCCATTGTCTTATTTTTACAGCATATCCTAAAAGCAACATCCTTCTATCCTACTGCTAAATAGTATTTCTTACTCAAATAATTATCTGAACTTTAGAATCAGAAGAGGCTTGATTGTAATTTCAGTACTATTTTCTAAGGTTCTACTTCAATTCAGAGACAAATGCCATGCACAAATTATCATTAGAATATGCACAATGTTGTTTCACTAATAACTTATATGTCTGTTATCCTTTTTTTTGAAATTAATCTAACATTTGTAAACATGTTAAAAAGCTAAGATGTCAACATATTACTTTTCCTTCTTCACAATTGTCCAATCGTAGGCTTTAATAAAGTAAGAATTATTAGCATTTCAAAAACAATAAAAAGAAACCTGTAAAAGTATATTTAGCAGAGAAAGTATTTAAGCATGATCTGCTGTTCGAACACATTTTGAAAAAGTGCAAAGCAAGCATTTTACTCTTCTTTTTGTGTTCATGCGGTGTTTATAACTTTTCATCAAAGAAATGAAACCACATTGTTTTCTTGTGTTTTTTTTCATTTGGCTGGTTGACTTTTCATATTTTAAAAATATTTTATTCATGCTCATTGTCCAATATTAATATTTAGCACATGGATTAATGTAGAGTGCACATTGTGCTGAAAGATGAATTGAATAAATGCCAGCAATTATTAACAAGCAATTTCAACTAAAACTATAAAACAACTTCAGTAGCAATTACTTGAAATGATAAATTTTTCTTCGATTTAAAAAATAATTTTCTTCCTGAGATGTTTATTGAAATTATTATTTTGTACTTCCTGTTATCTGAAGATAGCAAGAGACTTAGCAAATATAAAATTTAAGAAAAAACACTTTTTCATAAATATTTTAAATTCTTAAAATAGCACTTCACTATTAAATGGAATGTCAGGCTGGTGGTTGCAAGCACAGGCACCTAACAAAAGAGGAAGAAGGGATTACCCAAGGAGGCCAGGTACTACTGAGGGGGGAACCTGAGACTTGATCATAAAAGTTTTCGCTTGGAACTTTAACTTCTAAAACTAAATGATATTTGAAGGTGAACACTTGTTTTTGTAAAGGTGGTTGTTTTTGTGTCCAAAAAGCAACTTTTAATTTGTTACCTTCTTTAACTTTAGACATGATAATATCTTAAATAATGCTTCAAAGCATATATTCTGTAATTCTTAGGCTTCCCTTTGCATAGGAATTTCAGCTATTAAACATTTACACTGCTTTTAATTCTAGAGGGAACAGCCAGAATGTCCACAATAAAATTCTGAGCATGCCTAATAGTAGGGCCAAACATTTTTTTTAAAAAGGAGAACACTAAGAGTTAGTGAGGATGTGGAACACCAGAGCTCTCATGTATTGTTTCCAAGAGTGTAAAACCATACAATGACCTTAGAAAACTACAAGACAGGGTCTAACAATGGCAAACAAAGGCCTCCCTATGGCCCAGCCTTCCCATGTTGGTTACGTGCCCAGCAGAAATGAATTATGTGCACAATTTGTTTTTATAAGTGTTCAGTCATAAAAGTCCCAAGTTGGAGACAAGCCTAATGTCCTTCCATACAAGAACAAACAAAAAACTATATGTGTACAACTTCTCAGAGATAAGAGATAACCAACAAATGATACATATATACTACAACATGAATAAATTTTAAAAATATTATGTTGACCCAAAGAAACTAGACACAAAAAGAAAATTTTTTGTGATTTCATTTACATTAAGTTCAGGACAGGCAAAATCACTTATGATAATGATATTGGAATAGGTGTTAGAGCCAGAGATATTGTGACTGAGACATAGCCTGAGAGCCACTTCCTAGAATGACAGTTACTACCTTGTGTTTTGACCTGGATGATGATTACATGGAGATATAGCGGAGTCAACATTCTTCCATGAGTTGCACCTGTAGCATTTATTTATTTTACTATACTTAAATTATATCCCACTTGTGTAAAAAAAAAAAAAAAAAAGGAAGAAAGGATAAATCAATAACAGAAAGAAAAATAACTTTATCTTGCTCCTCAGTCCTGTAATGTAGAGTTAATTACAAGTGTGTTTTAGTTTAACCCTTGGGAATTGTTGCTTGTTGAAGGGAATAGCATGTCATTCACACAATAGAGACCATTTGAAGTGGAAGCCATCACACAGTAATTGCACACAGCTCAGCACCATGGCTAGCAACAGAGGTGAGGAAGAGCTTAATCACACTTGGTTCCCTGGGTCCCCTTTCCCTCAGCTACAGCTTCTTAAGAACCAGAAACCTCTGACCATTCTCTATTAATTGTCATCCTCATTCCATTCCAAAACTCTATGACATTGGCGTCTGATAGTTTCCTGCACCCACTCCTGACCCTGAAATGCCTGCTTGGTCAACTTTTTAAGACATCTTGTCCCTTGCCATCTCTATCACAATTTATCAGAGCAGATGCTGACTTAATATCTCCTGCCTGTGGAGATAACATAAAAACCCCTAACATACAGCATCATCTCCAGGGATGGAGGTTGAGAAGAAAGTTAGAAAAGGAATTAACAATAGAGAGAAATACCAGCAGTTTGAACTACAGGAAAACTTCATATTCCTATATATCACTAGCATCATACACAAAATTAAATGGCAAATAATTAACAGAGAAAAGGATGTTAGGTACATACACGATAAATATAGTAAATGATAAACAACATTTATAAAGAATTCTCATAAACCAATGTGAACAAAAGAATCCCTTGCTAGACTGACTGGAAATGGTAATCACATGGGCAACCTGGTGAAGTATAATTGGCAAATGTTTAGGTGAGGATGTGCAAACACAGAAGTCAAAAGAGTAGAAAACAACAAAGATGAGGAGATACCATTTTTTCCCTTACAAAAGGACAAGAGCTGAAAGAGTAATTATCATCTGGGATGGCCAGTGTGCTGAATGTTACAGCAGGTAACATAAATCAATGTATGGGGATAACTTCTTTTGGCAATGAGTACCTAAAACAAGAAAAACTATACCTCCTAAATTATAATTAACATACTTTATGCACAAAACACCTATTTCTATTCAGATATTACATATAAGAGCAGAGTTTAATTTTTTTTAAATAGCAGTAATCTATATGTCCAACATCAAAAAGTTCAGTGAGCCATGCATGGTGACCTCCACCTGTAATCCTGGTGACTTAGCAGGCTGAGGTCGGGGGAGGGTCACCATTTCAAGGTCAGACTAAGCAACATAGTGAGACCCTGTCTTGAGATTTAAAAAAAGGTTTGGTGAAATAAATATATTCCAGATCAAATACCATGCAATATCTTAAAAGCTATACTTTAGAATTTAATTAATATCAAAGAAAGATGTTCACCAAATATTTTTAATTTAAAAAGGTTATGGAATAGGCCATGTATAGTATCCTGTTTTTAAGAATGTTTCAAAATATAAAGACAAACTACTAAAAGGCATAAGCCAAAATTGAACAGTGATTTCTTTTTGGATATTATGATTATGGATGTTCTAATATTTTTATCAAACTTACCTGTTTTCTGAATCTTATACGATAATACTGATAATCAGTAATAGATGTTATTGAAAATTTCAGTGATCTCTAAAATCCTTTACAGCTGGACAAAAATTTAAAACACAGGAAAGCTATCCTTTTCCTTCATTCATTAAGGATGATGGACTATTAAAACAAGGCCACGTCCTTTGCTTTCACCTTGTATCCCCAAGGATTTTCACATTAGAAAATCTTTCCTCCCAATACCTAGTCCCCATCTCTCCCAGCCCTGATGCCATTTTCTATTTAAAAAATCTCCGTAGTGATATAAATTAAGCCAAGAAGTATTTTAAACTGTCAGCTTAATGGTGCACACAGGAGTTATGGTTGCTCTCAGTTCAAGTAAATTTTAATGAATAAAGTAGCTCAAAAAATAAGAGAAATACGCAAACTATAAATGGAAAACTTCTTCATTTACTCAGAATGTGTTTACTGCCTTGGGAGTTACTTGATTTAAAATGCTTCAAAAATGATGGGTCGGATGTGGTTAGATTATTCTGGGTTTGGGTAACTTGTGAATAAAGCTAAGGGAAAAGCAATATAGAATTGGAAAAGGAACTAGAAACCAGGCATCTAAACTTCCTAGGTCTCAGTGTCTTTATTTATAAAATTAGGGGTGGGAACTAGTTAATTGCTTAAATACCACTTTATACCCCGTGTTTCTAAGTCTAGAGGTATATTCATTATCCATATAAATTAAAAAATAATTACAACTGACTCTTAATGTCATTTTACAAAGCATATAGCTGACTTAAGAATAAGCTCAGAAAAGAGGAAGTTTATAAAATATTTACCATTTGAATCATGAACATTAAAGAAGAAACTTTGAAAAGACATTATATTCACATATTATATCTAAAACATTATAAATAGGAATGATGAAATGCCTGCTGAAATAACATCTGCATCAAAGCTCTCTCGGTCAAAGAAAAAAGTGTTAACCATTAAGAGGGTTTCTGTTGTTGTTAAGCAAAAGAAAAAAAGAAAAAAGAAAGAAAGAAAGAACACCTGAGTTTGCATAATATACTAAAATAATCCTCCCTAAGGATTCTGAGAAGACCAAAGATTTTTTAAACTGAAGGACAAAAGGAGATTGCAAACTGAGATTTTTGAATTGTGTGTGTGCATATATAACCCTCAAAAGTATAACTCTACAGCAAAAACAAAAAGGCAGCTGTACCTAGGAACATTCTCTGCCATCAAAACAATAGCTGTGACCCTTTAGCAGGAATCTTAAGGCAGCCTAGTTTCCTATATGAACACTTTCTATGTACAGTAGACATTAGTGGAGAATGGCAACAGATTTAACAACTTGTTAGTATCCTTGTTAATATTCTACCCACAGCAATCAATCACAAATGTGAAGGAGTCAAGTTGGAGGTATCTTCCTACATGACTCTCGCTGCATCCTCTGGATCTAAAACAGTCACTGCTAAGAATTATTCCTTAGATAATACGGATTGGAGGCTTACAAAGAGCTAGGTGAAAGTCATTAGTTGAAGATATAAGTTGATAGTGGCATATAAGTGAAGATAGAAGTTGATAGAGAAGATATAAGTTGATAAGGCCCTTTCCCTCAAAGAATTGTACAAGGACTGTCTACATTCAAATTTCCTAAGGTGAATATTTAAAACTCCAAATTCTTAAGCCCTGCCCCAAATTTTCTCAATCAACTTTCTCAGGGTACAACCCAAATATCTTGCAGTTTCAACAAGAGATCCCCAGTTGATGCTGATTAGAGTTTAAATATTAGGAATCATCAGTTTGTCACGTTAAAGCATTACTATTTCCTAAATGACTAGGCTACTGTGTTATTATAATGATTTTATTCTTCCTAAATATAATTGGATAACATTTTACAAACATTATCTCATTTAGTCCTTACATAATCTGATTCAATAAGGATAAGGATTATCATTTATATTTCATTAGAGAGGTCATCTAACTACCAACTGGCATACCAAAACTCCAATGCTTATGCTCTTTTCAATACACAACAAATTTTAGTAAAATATATTAAGATCCTAAGAAATGAATCTAATGATAGAACCACAGGCAATGGGAGACATACTTCGGTGTTGCAGGCTGTTTCTATAGCTTGAAATCATATCCTGCTAATTGTTACTAGTTTTAAATTTAGTTTCAACCAAGAACCAACATTATTACTTCTACATAAGCAAAGGAGACGCTTCTAGGAATTTTTCTATAAACATTTGAATACTACACTATTTATTGTGGGCACTAAGATACAGAAAAAACTGCACTCACTGTCTTCAGGGAATTTTGTCTAGGGAAAGTGGAATGCCGATTTGGGAATGTGGGGAGAGTTTGTATAAATGCACACTTAGGATGAAATATCAGCATCAGGTGTACTTACTGGTGACCCTGAAAACATTTTCCCACCCTCATTTTGTTGGAGAGATCTGCCTTAGGGGGACACTAACCATCTGGCCAGCAGGCATCATCCTCCCTACCCACAAAAAACAGAAGGTGTTTCCAAAGTGAGATTCTCTTTGTCAATGTCTTTGTTATCCCTGTGAAGAATCAAATGCTTTAATTATTAGTTTTTTGACAGACTAGCTCAATTTTCCG
Organism: Marmota marmota marmota; assembly: GCF_001458135.2. Lineage (NCBI taxonomy): Eukaryota > Metazoa > Chordata > Mammalia > Rodentia > Sciuridae > Marmota > Marmota marmota. The sequence continues at coordinate 20,404,299 of NW_025999977.1, read as the reverse complement.
AGTTCTCTTTTTTTACTAATTCCCTACAAGTAATTGGGTATTTTAATTATAAATAGCTTCTTGTCACTGTTCATCTAAAAAACATTACGGCATTAGTGAAAGATGTATCAAACCTGAGTGTTTTCCCAGGTTGTATGCACTTTTTTTTTTTTTTTTTTTTTTTTTTAGTTATTTCAACAATGATCAAAAGCCAGTGAGTTTATCCTACAAGCTGGAACCATTTCTTTTTCAAAAGACAAATCCTAATACACAACAAAAATTTAAACCATCACACTAACAAAATTCATTGAAAGCCAGCAATAATTCTGACCATCTCATTAATTTCTACTTTTATCTTATTGTAAAGAATCATCAGTCCCTCTTATCTGTTTCTAATAGCCCAGCAAATTCTGCAGAGATCTGGCCTTATCAGTATTTCCTTCCCAGATTTCCTGCAGAATCATTAGGCTGTTTATCTCTCTTGGTCTTTTAAGGATAGTGCACACTCTGTGCTCACCAGTGTGGGTGACAGGATCCTCCGTGGACTCTGGGAACCAGCATAGTGGGTTAAAGTCTAGCTTTGAGAGTTATAATGACTCAGTCTGGTCACTTCAAGTGACCAGCCCTCATTGTTTCCTCCACCTCCAAAATGAGGCCAAAAAAAAAAAAAATAGGCTATTTAATTTATTTCTTGTGGATATCACATTAGATAAAACATAAGAAACCACTTTGTAAACCTTAAGAGGTCTACCAATACAAAAATTAAAATGCAACCAAACATCTCCCCAATTACCAAGAGGATATCAGTCCATCTCCTATAGAAATATGTACTGAAGGAGTTGTGTTCCATCTAGTTTGGACAGGTGGGGTTGCTGGTGTGTCTACAAAGCATCTGAAGGATGAAAGAGATGGCTTTCCCCTCTACTGTGGCTGCTCCTCAAGGACACTGAAGGGGCTTCTCTGAGGTGTTTGAAAGAACACAAAGCAGGCACGTTAAGTTTGAAAACCTGAGACAATAGAATGGCTTTGAAGAGATTTCAGACCCTGTGTCCTCTGTTCAGAGAAAGACAATATCTTACCCCAAGCAGCAGGCACTTGATAAGCACTTGTTGACTGATTGGTCTCTGCATTCTTGGCACTCACAGCTACAGTGATCTGCCAGCAGGGAGTGTGTAAACACCCACATTTTGGTAATAACCTAAATATCTGCATATTGTGAATGAAGAGACTGAATGGATTAAATTATGTAAAAACAGTCAGCTCCCTGAACATACTGCCTGTATCATTCTCTGTGCAAGTGAAGGACTTTGTTACAGTGAGGACATCAGAGCATCTGCAAGGGAAGGATAGAGTCCTCCCTGCCTGCCTCTTGGGGGGTCAGTTGTCTGTATAGGTCTGTCACTCAAGAATGTGCTCCTCTCTGGTAGCTTCCAACCAATTTCTAGAGAGTACAGCACCGTTTCCCAGCTGGACAAAGAGTCAGGTCTTTACTCTCTTTCCCTAATGTCAAATAAAAAAATATGGGTTTTGATGGGTATCATGTTTATGTGAAACTCACACACACAAACACACCCACAGAGTCATTCATCCAGTGTTCACACCTAATCGTCTGAGATTACTAAGAAAAATTGAACTTGCAATCATACACTATTTTTAAACAAACACTGGCACAAGTGAAAGTAGTGTTTTCTGCTCATGGTGTTTGCTCCTATAAAAATACCTTTCTCTTTGCTCACCACATACCCATCTTTCAAAGTCTCTCTGGAGGCCCGCCTCCTTCAGGAAGCTTTTACTGACTCCCTTGCTGAAAGGCGTTTGAGTTTGATACATCTACAGTGCCCTGAAGCAGATTGCCAATTTATTTTCTTTGGGGGCCCTGTTTCCCAAAAGGCAGGTCCTCCATCGGAAGGGTCTCCAGGTTCTCCAAACCTCGGGAATGTATGAATGCATGAGGTGGCACCTATGCTTCTATGTTGGCCACACAGGAGCCAGGAGAGGCTTTCTCTACGAACATGCTTCACCATTATCTGTTACCTAGAATCACCTTCAGCATAATATGTTGGGGGAAATTCAAGTTATGTGACTTCATACATTGAACTATTATTGCCACTCATATACCACGATAACTAAACTCTAGCAGAGAGGAAATAAAGACAATAGCTTATATCAGCTTGTCTTATGTGTATCTTGCATTGCTTGAATTACTCTAGTCCTAAGAACTCCAGACAACTGACATCACCTTAAAGGTCTTCACACTTCGGGGAGTAGACATGATGGGTTATTCTGAAAAGATGTTATTTCCCAAAGGATATATCAACCCAGTTGATCAAACAAATGTGCTTCCAACCCGTACAAAATTTTGCCTACTATGCAATCACTAAAAAGCCTTTATTGGCCTCCCCACACACATACCCGCCCAGGTGTTGGGGTACAGGGGATTGAATCCCGGGGCCTCACACATGCTAGGCAAGTGCTCTACTACCAAGCTACAACCTTAACCCTTTTTATTTTGAGACAAGTTCTCCCAAAGTTGCCTAGGTTGTCCTTAAACTTGTGATCCTCCCTACTTCACCCTGCAGAGTAGCTGGGATTCAAAGCATGAGCCTCCAAGTCCAGTTGAACTTCTTTTTTGAATAAGGACAAAAATTCAACCGTGGATATAAAGCTTCTCTTAAAATGTTCATTGAAAAAAAAAAGTTTTTTTTTCTTTTTGTGTTGAACCCAAAGTCTCACATCTGTTAGAGAAGCATTCTACCACTGATCTACATTTCCAGCCCTAAAATGTTCATTTATTTCAAGAAATTGACTAGCTATGTTTTAAACACAGGTAACTGAATTACTGTTGCTGGTCATTTTCATTTTATGTAGTATACTGAAATGCTTATGTTCTATTTAAATACCAGACTTTACAGTGGGCTATGGCATAACCCATCAGAGTGACCACAGTGAAAAGAAGTGACATTAAGTGATTCTGGGCCAGGAAGCACTGTTCCTCTTACCAAACTCTCTTTTTTGCTATAATACAGCCAGGTAAAGATGCCTTTATATTTGCTGACATTTTCAAAGGATTACTGGACAAAGAAACATAGAATCATTTTCTTAAGTCTCTCCTCACCATCTCTGTCCTCCCCTCTCCCACCCTATTTTAAGGAAGACTAATCTCTAAAAGATTTTTCTACTAGGAAAAAAAAAAAAGTTCTACCTTGAGATGTAGCAAGAGCTGTGGCAGTTCAGCCTTACTTCTGGTTTCCTGGCTTACCTCCCACATGGACTGAGGGCATACAATGGTGGGTTTTCCATGTAACATCCTCTTGCTAACATTGCTGTCATCCTCTTTGGGATGAATCAGACACTAAGAAAGAATCTTGGTTTGAACCTTTTGTCTTTATCTTAAGCAATCTAGCAAATTCACCTAAAATGAGAAGAATGTAACCTGTTTTAAAAGACTCAGGACAGTCTTCCTTCTAACTACCTTAAGTTCTTTTTGTCCTCATCCAGATCAGAAACGACCCACAGTTAGAGTGATGTTCATCTATCACTTGAGGGGCTGCAGCAATTTATCAGGTCCTGTACCAAACGTTTACATAAAGTATCAAATCTTCACAACAGTCCTACAAAGTAGATGTTATGGAGCCTATTTTACTCTTAAGAAAAGGGAAGATCAGAAAGGTTCAGAAACTTGCCTTAGGTCAGTTTTTTAGTGGATATACTGAAATTTATAAGAGTAATCCTTTCACTTACAAGGCAATTCCCACAATTCTTATGCTCTTATTTTAAGTGGAATGTATGGAATGACAGCAAGAAAACTGAAGGAGAATTCTGCTAAACTGAATAAACCAAAAGGGTCTTTTAAGTAAAATGTAGATTAAAGACTGAGAGTATTTGCCATCCTTGCTGATGCCCCAATTTACAGTCTCATTTCAAAACTCAATAGAAATGAATGGTGGAAAGTCTTAAATTCTTCATGTAGTCCTACAATACCACGCATATATATACAGGGAACATGATTTAATCTTCAAAATCCTCAAGACGTCTAATTTAAAAAAGCATAATTAAAATTAAGATACTTAAAGTAGTTTATTAATTGTCAGTCTTTTTTCTATATTCTTCTTTCAGAATTATACAATTTATTTAACCGTTTACAGAAGGATTCCTTTCATCTCCAGAGAATATAATGACATAATCAGACTTATGGCAACTGTTCCCTTTTAATTGTAAATCATGGTTTCACTTGCAAATTAGACTGTTATCATAGCAGATTATCAATTTGTGGGGAATATATTTGCCAACTAGAATGAAAGTAGTTAATAAACATTAATCAACGTCTTAAATCAATCACTCTTTTACTCTCAATGTGGTGGTGGCTATCCAGTTTCATAAATCAGTCAAAACAAATAAAGTGATGAGAAAGAAAGGCCCTGGATGCCCTGTGTAGTTAAGAAGCACGAAGCCTAAAAACAAATTGGAAGATAAGGAAAAGGCAATAAACTTTCAGAGAAATGACTTGTTGGAAATTAGACAAGTAAATCTAGGCAGACATCTTTAGTTGGTCCATTATGAACGACCAGTGATAAAAGCTAGAGGAGAAAACAAAGTGCTCAATCAGTAGAGATAAATTATGTTTGTTGACAGGACAAACGTAGGGATTAAGAGTATGGACTTCCTAAATCCAGGAACTGGATTTGAGTTGAAATCCAGGCCTCACAGCTTCAGTTTTGCAAACTGGGTTATTCATTATCCTTATTCTACCTTGATATTTTTATGCATGGAATGGGAGATTATGAGTACCTATGTCAAGGAGTTGTGAGAATTAAATGACTTGCTATTCTGTTCAGAATTTAGAATGGTACCTGATATATAATGGACAATAAATGGTCATTCAAAAAATTCATGACATCATTGGCCATTTATTACCATTTTGCATAGCCCTACTTCTTTCTCTGCACAGTCTTTTTGACTGAGGATAATTAAAATAGTAAAGTACCCTTGCAATATTTAAGTCGCTCCCTTACTATAAGCCAAAATTTGAATTGATTTCCTCTGTGAAGAGAATTAAAATTTTAATGTATTTTATTAAAAAGAAAAGAAAAAGTCTAATATTTAAAAATAAGATTACTGAGGCAAATGTTTTATTACTGGCAATCACCAATAAGTTAGCCATTACAAGGGTACCCTAACATCAATGCCTTGGGTATATACTAAACCCAGGCTTTTGTCCAAAGATATTTATCAGAAACCCCTCAACCATTTTGGACTTCTAATAACAGCATGATAATTTGCTCATAGGCGCATCAAAACCTCTGTACCTCACTTCAGACAAGTCCCAAGGAAAGAATTGAGTAAGGAAACCACTCATTATTTGCATATTTAACACATCCAATTAACTACTTTGCTGACAGAGATTAATTTATTATTCATCTTATTCCACCATATGTTAATACTTTGACAGTGGACATGAAAAATGACTGATGCAGCATATTGCAGTATCCAAAATATTAAGTGTGGACTTCAAGGAAGTGTAGCTTAGAATGTTGAGCATGGGCCGGGGATGTGGCTCAAGCGGTAGCGCACTCGCCTGGCATGCGTGTGGCCCGGGTTCGATCCTCAGCACCACATACAAACAAAGATGTTGTGTCCGCCGAAAACTAAAAAAAAATAAATATTAAAAAAAAAAAAAACATTCAAATAACTAAAAAAAAAAAAAAAAAAAAAAAAAAAAAAAAAAAAACCCNAAACCACATATTTCTCGATACACAGGGAAGAACTAAAGTCTTCATTACATTAACAAAGACAGATCTAGTAAAATTTGAAAGTGAAGTTCATCAGGAAAATCACACACTTCTTGAAACTGCGCTGCTTCAGGTTCAAATACAATTGCAACTGGCTAGTGTGAGAGCCCCACAATACTGGGCCACCACACTGGTTTGAATATACTTCTTAGAACTGTACCACAATTGCTCATGGTGACATGTTTTTATGTCCTGCAGCTATCCATGCTTCAGATAATTCAGTCTTAATGTAAAATTAGAGATTTCAGAATCCAGAATTATCTGCTTTAAGCAGCAATCAAAAATATCACTTCTGTTTAGCAGCTCTCAATCCTGTAGTCATCTAGAAAAATATGGATGATGACCAGATGGTAACTGATGGCCAAGACAGGCTGAAACACACAAATAATTTCAGGTGCTAATGTTAGTCCAATGGAATCCCAGATAACCAAAATGATGATGTGGAAGTGCTGTCCAAATCAGTAAATGTCACTGCTTTGTATTTCACCACACAAGGAAGTAATTTGAGTACGTGGCTTGTTTATAAGCAGCATTAAAACCTCTGTACTGCACTTAGGAGAAGTCCCAAGGAAAGAAATGAGTGGGGAAATCAAACACATTATTTGCATATTTAACATGTTCAATTAACCACTTTGCTGATGGAGAATAATTTATTATTCATATTATTCCATCAAATGTAAATACTTTGACAGTAGACATAAAAAATGATGGATACAGCACATTACAGTATCCTTTTCAATGACCAAGTATGTTCCAATCTGGTGGGGAGAAATGATGCACATTAAGAAGCAACGTCTTGCTGTTTGCTTAAAAGTTTTGTATTTTTGTGGTCGTTAATTTTCAGATATATCGAAACACTTTTTTCTCATTAATGGTAGCTATTTGTAAAACAAATGACACAGACATAGAAAGTCCATTGCCTTGCTTTAAAAGAAAAAATAATAATACCACACATTATATAGGACCCATAAACTGGGTCCTATAGTCAAAAAGAATGCCTGCAAGATCCACAGAAGCCTTGTAACACTTAATACAAAAATAAACACAGGCTTTGGAACTCCACTAAAGAAACCCTTTTCTACATGGTCTTGGTTCCAGTTCTTGAACTTCATGGACAATAAGACCACACAATCAACAGATCAGGTTCTTCTTTTCTGCTGGTTCATTTGGTGATTAAAAGGAACTTTGTCCAGGAAGCATCATCTTTTAGTCATAAAGTTTTCGGTATAATCATTATTATTTGATTATAACATGCTTTATCACTGAAGAGAGAGCTGACTGTGAAAATGGCTCTCATTTATCAATCTATTTCCACTTTACTACTTATTCATTGACTAAGCATAACAATTAAACATTAGCTAAAACTTTTTCTATAGGGATGCATATATAAATTTCACTTCTATATTCCCTTGAAATTCTTTAAATGCTTTTTTTTCATCACAAAGAAATGATAAATGTCAGAGGAGACAGATATGCTTCTTCTGATTACAACATTACACAATATAGACATGTATTAAAATATCACATGGTACCCTATATATATAAGCATCCTTTATAATGTGTCTATGTATATATTGAACTATATATAAAGAGATTCTTCATGATTATATGAGTTAGTTCTGCTTTTTTGGCTAATTTTATTCTTAACGAGGAAGCAAATTTTTGAGAATCAAATTGGAAAGTGATCACACTGAGATAAAATTCAGGTCTTCTAAATTGAAATGCATTTTCTTTTTCAAAACTGTCTCTTACCATATTGGCATAGAAAAGCAAAAGTACTGTGGCTACTTATTAATTAAGTGGCCCTGGCAAAATCCCTACCTCTCTAAATCTGTTTCTTTGTCAGCAAAAATGATGATCATAAACCCTGCCAGAGTTGCAATGATGATTAAATGAGACATTTTTTCATGAAAGCACTGTAGAAATAACATACTTAAAAGATAGCTGTTTTCACTCCGTTCTGTCAAAAGCTGGAGGGGATGCATTGTTATGTGATCAACACTGAAAAATCTTGCATTTCAGAATATCTGAAAAGGCTATCTGTTGGAGGCATATTCTACACGCTACATAGACCATAAAGGGCTAAACAAAAAGATAAAAGAAAACAGGTATATCTAATATCTAATAGAAATTCTCAAGACCTCTGTTGAGGGAAAAACACTAGGAAAAATGGACACTGAGCCTAATCCCCCGTACCATGGCCACCTTGTACCTAAGTACCTACTCTCCAAATAATGATTAGGACAATTAGGTTGCTTAAGGAGTCTGAATTCCATCTTTGCAAAAATATCCCCAGTTACAGTATGCTTAGAATCAATAAGGTTCCAGGAAAAGACAAGAAGAGCCTGAGGATTTTAAGAGATCCTTCTGATTAAAGAAATCTTACAAATGGAATGATCTTAGAGGTCTAATGATGTGATTATTTGAAGAGAGTTAAAGACACCCAAGCATATGATTAACAAACAATATAAAAAAGCCTTCCTTGATATTATTATTTTGATTAACATCTTAAAAATGAATTATGTTTTTCATTAAAAATGATGGCTGACTGTGGGAAGGGGTCAGAGTAGAGGAAGGATTATTTTCTCCACATGAACCATTTCTTCAGTTACTCTGTTCTCAAAGACCAAACCTCAGTTTTCACCTAACAAAGAACAACCTTCCATTATATGCTGTTCAGGTTATAGATGATCAGGTACAGCCCCTCCCCACTACTGGAGCAAAGGCTGACGGAAAATTATTTTAAATGAGGAGAAAAATAAATTAGAAGATATGGATTCTCTACCAACTCTGCTACTAATCTTTGGTGACCCTTAGAGGGTCAAGTTATTAGATCTCTGCTGTCACACTGATAAAATGAGAGGAATGTACTCATCAAACTATGACCCAAAAGAGAACTGATGTTCAAAGTGGTAGCTAGGTTCTGAAAGTCACACAGTTAATAACTGACCAGAACTCAGGTCTCTTGACTTCACGATCTGTGATTTCCACTATACATAGTTACTCCTTGATGCCTCTTTTAATTATTATTAGTTTAAAAAAATTAATTGGGACCTACTGTAGTCTGGGCACTTTTCAAATTCAAGATCTCATTTATTCTTTACAGGTATATAATTAATTGCGTTTTCATTGTATGGATTAAGAAAGCATTCTTAGAGAAGATAAATAGCTTAGTAAATTTACACAATGAGTGGCCAAATTTTCAACTGGATATGTTCCTGAGAATTATCTTTGCTATACCAAGCTGCCTCAATTATTTATATATTAGTATGAATTTAAATCAATGAATCCCCCATCTTAAATAGATTTGCAAAACAAGCCTTATCTCTTTTTGAAAAATAAGTTATATGTTTTCTTAGAAGAAATATATGCAGCAACTAGAAAGAAAGCAATTGTGCAAGAAGTTCTTTCTAGATCATTAATATTAAAGGATAATAAAAATTGATGTACATAAAATTCACTATTTTTTGATGTTTTTATCATATCATTTTATGTTGTACCCCAGATGACTACTACATATACATTAACTTTGGAGGAAGTCTTATTTTGTTTTGTTTTTTCATATATTTTTGAAGACAACCTGCTTTTAGGGAGAAGTTTTTGTTTATCTGTATCTTTAAGGATTAACTTTAATAAGAGTCTGGACTTTTAGAACTAAATTATAACTTCTTGATGATTAGAGCTGAGCTGTATTAGTTCCTCCTACCTCACCCTTCCTCCCATTATTCTCTGGCCTTTCATGGTAGCTGGTGCCGCAGTCTGGCTGGGCATGAAAACATGTGCATTTATTATTTAGGAAGCATTTATATGTATATTTACTGAATGAATTAATGAATGCACAATCTAAGAAATAAATAACAAAAGTTTGGGGACAACCACAGATTACTCTGGAGTGCTGGGATCATTTGGATCTTGATTGTTTCAAAGATTTTTCAAGAAATATTATCAGACCAGCTTTTACAAAATAGCATTTAAGTGATGTAAATTTCTTCCCACAAAGCTAACTAAAGAAGTTTGCAGCAGCAATGCCTATTTCAGCAGAACAGTCAAGAATCAAAACAATGTTCCTGGTCACATTTAAGAATTAATTAACAGAACAGTTAAAGTTTTCTTCAATGCAGAATATACTGTGAAAGGTTCTGCTAACCCTCTAGGTTGTTACCCCAAAGAATCCAGAGATCTTCGTATCAAACAGCAACCTCCTGCCTCCAAGAAAAACAACAGAACTACAAAAACTTCCTCAGCAGGATCAATGAAGTGACTTGTGGGACACCAGTGAGGTGGCATTGGCGCTCGTCACCGTGTGCATTATTGTTAATGCATGCTGGAAGCAAAACTCTGGCCCCAAATTCCTTGCAATTATTTCTACTCTAACAGATCAACCACTAAACCACATGGAGGACCCTCTCAGTTGTAGTTTAAAAATCTCTGAGCTCAGTGAATTGCTCTGGGCTATGGTCCATGTAGCTTTGATTCTCATTCCTGTTTGACTCTGATCAGAGATCTGGCTTCATTTTTTTGGCCTATGTATGGTATGCCTGAGTAGCCCTACAAGGAAAATGCTATTCCAACTCCCTTTAAAACCCACCACTCCTCATAGAAGTTTAGTGTATGTGTACTGAAAGTGCCTCAGTAAGAATAATGCTATAAATTCAAGATATAATAATAATTATCCTATGTAACAGCACTGGGCAACTTCAAATACAAACCACACTTTTAAAATCTGTTAACATTTGCTTCTGGGAAAACCCTTTTGCCTTTTAATAGTATAAGCTCATCACAACAATATAATTTCCGGAGCTCATATTTGTGGGAAGAGAAGGGCTGGCACTGGTGTGCTCATATCTGTGATGGCTTTCTCCTTCCTTTATCTCCTGAAATTATTGAGAGACTCTAAGATAATTTTCTAAAGTATGCAGAGCAGAGGTACTTAGGAGAGCCAGAAGCTGAGGTGGGAACCTGAGCATCGCGCTTACATCATTCTATGCTCCGCACATATGGCACATCACAAAAGCAGTACTGGCTGAGCACACGGGTCTATTCTGGACTCTTGTTGGCTTTAATTACAAGCAGCCTTGCTTTCTATCATTTGCAGTCAGTTCTACATTTATTTAACTAGGAACAAAAATAATATTCAAGGTAGTTTCACCATTTATGTTCTTAAATGCATGCAAAATAAAGTGGGGCCCTGCAGTGTTCTCAAAACCTGCTTCTCATATATCTGCACTTAAAAAAAAAACTCATCAAAATCTCTGCAACTGGGTCAGCTTGCACAAAGACGCTTGGGGTAGCCATGAGCTCCCTCTGCACCCTGCAAACCTTGTAAGTGACACCTCATAATAGTGCAAATGAAGCATAGCATGATGAGAAAATGAAGAAGAATGAACCTGGATAGTCAACCCAGCAGTTTTCAAAACATGGGAGACTCAATTTTATTCCCTAAAATATACCATACATAATTTTTCTTTTACACATTCAAGCATATACATGTATTCCCCATTACTGGAAAAAAAAAAAAATATAT
>NW_025999977.1:20367921-20392243 GCF_001458135.2 Marmota marmota marmota | reverse complement strand
AAAAAAAAAATATATATATATATATATATATATATATATATATATATATATATATATATCTTGTGATTCTCAGAAATCCTAACACAATCAAATAGGCTCCTTGATTCGTTCATTTACATATATCTATTTGTAATAGTCTCAAATTTTGAACTAAACCTCTTTTTTACCTGTTCCGGTGATCTGCTAGGGATTTATCATATTGTCAGATACCTTTGTGCTCTCCTTTCACCCTCATCTATTAGGCTCAAACATTCTTTCCTTGTGAGCCCTTTGTCCCTATAATTAGCTAAATATGCAGGGAGATTTATTGACCTAACAGATTCAACATCACCTCTTTCTTATTAGGTCCCTTGAAGCCATCACCCTGTTGGCCCTGCTCTGGCCTCTCTGCACTCCCACCTCATGCTCATCTTTCCATCCCCCATCCTCAGGGGCTTATTTTCATTCTAATGTTGCTAGATTTGTTCTCTTTAGAGTTAATTCCTCTTTCAAGGGAGGGAAGGGATGAGGCATGAGAAATTCACACCTGGCTTTTATCTAATGGGGTTTGACTCTTGACAAGCTAGTTTGCTCTTCTGATTAAAGGAAAAGAGAAAAGAATCAGAAAGAGTAGCTATCTGTTTCAAAAGAGTAAGGGTGAGGAGGCTAGGGAGTTTTACAAATAAATATGACCCTGAGATAGCACCTTCAAAGGAAAGAAAGTTCTGAGATCCAAAAGAATAATGCTAACTGAGATTCACATCTATTTTCTCCACTATCCTATTCTATTTTTTTTTCCAGTGATGGATGCACCTGATTTTTCATTCACAAGGAGACAACCTCTGTATTCTGGAGGGAAAAAAAAAAAATGTTTGCAAAGACCACCAGACGGCGCCTGCCGGGGGTAGAAGGTACAGAGGGAAAGGGAAAGGAGTGCCTGACTCTGCCGCAGGGCCCCCTTGGTGTCTTCTCCTCATCTCCCTACCACTCTCCCCATTCAGCTGCCTAGTCCCTCTGCAGAGAGGCAGAGCCAAGGGGTGGGGGAAGTTAATATGCATTTGAGATTATTAGCCAAGTGCTTCCCACTGGTACAATTAGACGCCCCACCCCCTCGTCTACCCCCATCTGGCTCACTGCACCCACCCACCCACACTCTGTCTGCCCCTCCTGCTCCCTCCCTCTCCTCCCTCCCAAGGGACTTACACAGTTCTGCACAAAGGCAGGGCAGTGGTGGAGAACTGCACCCAGGTAAACGGGAGCAACAAGCTCCTAGAATACAGTGAGCCAGTGGTGACAGCATCAGGAACTCCTTACTATTTCAGAACGACTGACCCTCTGATAACCTGCAGCTAGGAAACCCCAGTTTGGGGCATCACTCCTGTCTCCACATTAGCTACTCTTGGGAGACTCACTGGGAGAGAATTGAGGAAAGGAGGTAGGGAGCCAATTCCTAGGACCCTCAGTGAAGTGATTCACTATTACAGTCCCTAGAGGGGTTGCCAGGGCAACTTGGCCTCTCTTTAGTTAGGTTATGCTATGGCTTCTCATATCTAAAGCACATTTTCCCCAGGTGGAAAACTGTCCTGTGGAAGGGGGTCATCCTGGCAGTACCAGCAACTGCTCAGGGAAGAGAAAAATACATGGGAGATGGGCAAAGGACCCAGGGTTGAACCAAGGCTTAAAGGTGAATGGGCTGTGCAAGAAAGGTGGAAAGGGGCCATAAGAAACTGTCCATAACTTCCACTCTGCTTTGTAAATGAGTATGTTTTATACTGGATCCAAAAGAACATTTGGGAGTGAGGAAAGACTCACAAAAAAAAAAAAAATCTTTGGATATTTTATTTTTGGCAATTCAGGGAATCTGAAATAAGCATTTACCCAAAGACAGAGGAAACTGGCTCACCTTGTTGGTCACCCTGGAGAAGGAACCAACTAATGTTCCAAGGTGTTTCTCTATACTCTGCTCTTTCTTTCCAAAGGAACTGGGGATTCGCAGAATAGCTTCCCTCTGCTCTAACTTCTCTTCCTCCAGGTAGATCCCCTGGTTTAGCCCAGCCAGCCTTCATTTACTGACCCTCCTTGGAGAGAACTATATACTGAGAAAGGAGGAAGCCAGACCTCCCTTATTACAGCAGCCTGCAGAAAAGATCCTTAGGGAGATGGATTTGTGTAGCCAAGCCTCTCTCTGTTCCATTTAGAAAATCCACAAACTAATCTCCAAGAAAAGATGTATATATGTATGGAGTTGATGGAAGAAAGATACTGTCAGGAAGTCCGCTCTGTACCTCCTGGTAGTGGCTGGCTAGCATTGGAGAGGGTACCTCAGTTATTCTGATACATTCTCCAATTAAGTAAAAAGTGGGGGTAGAATGGGTCGGCCTCCTGTTGAGTGAGTCCCGGGACCATTTCCCTCTCACTGCAGTCTGAGCTTACTTTGGAGGAATGTGCAGGGAGGAATCTCTCCCTCCCTGGGGCCAGGGAAGATGGGCAGGAGGTGGGGCAGCACACACAGCACAGACAAAAGGTTCTGCAGAGCCCTCTTCTCTCTGGTGCTCGGGTCCCTCGGCTGAGGGTGGCGCCCCATCTGGCCACTAAGTGACCTTCTGGCGAGTGACGCCCCCTTCCCTCGGGACCAGCGGCCCGGCCGGGGCTGGTCCTTTAATAGGTGCCCACATCTCTCTCACTCTGCACCTCTACAAGGAATGCCCCTCCCACCCCTCTCCACAAACACCCGCGATGCCTTCCCCCATCCCCTTCTATTGTCTTCAAAGAGATAAGTGGCTCCCACCAAACACACCCAAATGCACCTCCCTTTTCTCGAGCTCCCATTTCTCTGAGCCTTAGGGGCCCAGAAGCGAGTGCAGGGTTGAAGGGGGGAAGCGAAGGGGTAACCCGCAAGAACTTGGCACCGCAGACCCACCGTGTCCGCCTCGCAAGGATGCCGGTGACCTGTAGATTGCAATAGGCACTGAATGATGCTTGCTGCTGCCATGGAAATGGTGGATGTGGTGCGCTCCCAAACTGGACGCCCCCCATGCCACTCCTAGGAGGCCGCTGAGGGTGAGCGGGACTATCCAGAGCAGGGCCAGGCGCCCCCCTGCGCCGCTGCCGCCGCTACCGCCACCCCCGGGCGAGCCCAGCTCGGCGCTGCACCGGAGCATCCTCTGGTACATGGCGGGGCGCCCGCCGAGGGGCAGCGCCGCGGGAGGCAAAGTTTTGGGGGCGCGAGGAGAGGAGAGGGCGCAGGGGAGCGGGCACGCAGGGTGGCTGCGGGGCTGCCGCCTCACCGCGCCAGGGCACCCATCCTCTCCCTCCTTCGGACAGTCTTCTCGGGGTCCTGGAGTCTGCCGTGCCTTGCACCCCAAACAATCCGAAACATAGCCGAGGCGAATGCAGCTGGCTGGGGGCTTGTCCGGAAAGGCAAACCCGGGGAACAGCAAGCGCGGAGAGGATGGCTGCTCCCAGATTTCCAGGGCTCCAGGTTCTCGAGAGATACTCCCAAAGAGTTTCGGGCGAGAGTGCGTGCGGGGGGGTGGGGAGCCGGGAAATTGTTTAAAGCTCCTCCCGGAGGGTCCTCACTTCTACATGACAGCCATCCACCACGAATCNCCCCAGTCCCCACACAGAATCCACTAGGTAAATCCATTTAGCATTCTGTGTGGGGACTGGGGAGGCCACTTCGCCGGCCCAACCTCCTTTCAAGGGAGCAGCAGACCCCATAGAATCGAGGCGCCCCTTCCCTCCATTCAGCCCCGGCCGGCTCGCCAGCTCTCGCCAGCCTCCCCCGGGCAGCGCGCAGAGCAGCGGCGCGCATCGCCTGCTCCCGAGGCAATCTCCGCGTCCGCAGCCTCCTGACACTTACGCCCGGCGAGGGGTTCAGAGGGAAGTGTGCACCCTTAAGAAGGAAGCGGGGCTCCAACAAGGGAAAGAGAGCTAAGGAAAAGAAGCAGACGAAGGAGTGGGGAACTGGGAAAAAAAAAAGAAGTGGGGAGGGGGGTGAAAGAAAAGAAAAAGAAAAGAAAAACCACACACGCTGGCGAGGCAAGGGGCTCTATGCAAATCTGCAGTCTCCAAACAGCAAATCACTGAAGCTCGGATGCAATGCAGAGGACGAGCCTATGTAACGAGGGAGGCTGGTCTAGCTTCCCACAAAATCGCCCTGCTTTGCCTCTCCCTCGCATTCTCTACACATCAAAGGGACACGTGTACGGCGATGCGTGGAACACCTAAAAAGCAACTCTCCCTCCTCAACCAGTTGATCCCTCCGTCTGAATTACAATGGTAAATGGCACCCTTCTCCTACCCCTATGGTTTAGATGTAACCAGTGTCTTGAGAGCTCTTAAAAGGGAAAGAATTCGGCTCTTTTTATTGGACCAAACTTATTCTACCAGGTGTTCAAACCCAAACTGCTAAATATGGTTTGACACCATCAACTCAAGCATCGATTCTAATGATCTGTTAATTACACATACTACTCAAAACAAAGAGACCTCCTTCCCACAACAATATCATAACTCATGGAAGGCAGTGAAAAGTTCAGGGGACCAAAACTCACAAGAAGGGGAAAAGGTGAGTAAATTTGGAAGCTAGAGAAGAGGAAAAAAAAGGGGGGAGGGGGAGAATGGAAAGAGGGGAAGAAAAGTAAACAGCCAAGAGAGAACTGATATGAATGAAATTGCTTATATTTTGGTCAATAGATTTGGGAGAGTTTAGAAGTCTGAAGATCTCTACAGATGCCCAGCTGTGATGATCTTTTTGTAAGGGTGTTGTTCTGCCTTTCTCTCATCTTGTCTCATGAGGAAAATAACTCAGAGAACCAAAATTTCTAACTCTGGAGTGCCCAAGGGAATTTATATTCTGTTAGTGAAACACAGCATGTTTAACTAGAAGACGTGTTTCCTAGGTAAAGTCCAGCCAAGCCATCACACACCAAAAGGTAAAACTCAAGCAATGCAAGTGGATTGGTAAGTCCAAATTCAGAATTGGGACGATGAATGAAACATTCCCCAGGACAAAATGATGAAATATCTAGTGATTGGACATTTTTGGTCTTTATATAAAGACAAAGCAAAAAAAAAAAAATTCCAAGTACACACAACTTCTCATAAGCTTTTTACAGTCTGTTATCAACAAATACATACACCTGCATTAAAAATAAAAGAAAGAAGTTCTTGGATGATTTGTTTCAAATCAGCTACTCATTTGAGTGGCCATATGGACTTGTGTGCTTCTTATGAGTCCTTTCAAAGAGCCAATCATGTCACTCTCATAGTCACTATTTAAACAGCGCCCATGGACCTCCAAATCAAATCTAGAATAATCCAACATATTACATTCTTGTCAAAAGCTTATTTGATTTTACTAAATAATAATTCCTCAGCAGTTCATTGATACTGTTTAGCCTTGCTAGAGAGGTGTTTAAATCATTTTTAAAAGGTATGTTGCTGTGCATGGTGGCACACACCTGTAATCCCAGTGACTTGGGAGCATGAAGCAGGAGGAGCCTGAGTTCGAGGCCAGCATTAGCAATTTAGGAAGACCATATCTCAAAATAAAACAGAAAAAGGGCTGTGGATGTAGCTCAGTGATACAATGACTTGGGGTTCAATACCCAATACTGCTTAAAGAAAAAGAAGGTACATCTCTCACCCTCCCACTGTGGCTGAAAGATCAATAGAACACAAATCCAGCAACTTCCACTGATTCCCATTTCTGTGGTTGTCCTCAGGCCATTTCCTCTTCATTTTGTTATTGTTGTAACATATGTATTTTCATTCACCAGTAAGACTTGTATTTATTTTTAAGATATCAAGTAAAGCTTCAAAAGGGAAAAGGAAAATCATCTTCACAGTATGTTTTTAAGACTATCAGTCCATATTCTGAGTTTGACATTTCACATCATGAGTGTGAAAAGAGCACTAGATTAGGAGTTAGGAAACCTGTGATGCATTATTGGCACCATCATTTACTGTTTATGTCACATTAGTTACTTAGCCTCTCCCCGAGGCTCTGCAGCTTCCGTTATAAAATAGTCATGTTCCCATCTTTCCTAACAAATCTCATGGGGCAGGAAGGATATAATGCAATATTTAATGTTACTTTAAAAAATATCAAACTCTCCCTACAATTAAAACATCACACATCTCCTCTCATATAGATATAGCCTACTTGAGCTGATTAGCATACACAATACATTGGGTTCCCTTCTGTCTGTAAGATGTGAAGCATTGCATTGTTCGTCAGTACCCTAATATATGGTGTTAATCTGTCCTTCCTTTCCCAACTAGGTGGCAGATTCCTGAGAGGGACAGGAATCAAGTCTTCATTTGTACTCCCTCTAGTGCCCAGCATATGTGAAACATAAGTTAATCTCAGTACATACAGTCAATTCTCATTACTTTCAGTGGTTGTGGTCTAGAAAGTCACTGTGAACAATGAATTAGCAAATATTGAACTATTATTCCTAGAGATAAATACAGGGTTACGTTCCTGTGCATCTCTGGTCACACACTTTGATCAACTGATTAATGTATAACCTTATTTTCTTTGTGTTCCAAGGGATCATATTTAATATACTGTTGCTTCGTTAACATTAAAATCATGACTAGCAGTACTTTAGCTCATGCCTAGATGAAGCTTATCCAGCACGTGTGTTCTCTGTAAGGCATATCACAGCCTTCTTGCACTTACCAACATTAGACAGCACTTCAGCATTATGCTTGGGTGCTATTTAAAAAAGCAAAATCACTAACAAAAAGCATGGAAATGTAAAAAAAACAAAAACACGGAAGTAAAAAAACTGCAAATAGGGCACTGGTTTTCAGTGTGAAAGCTAAGACAGGAAGGCACAGCATCACCTTGTTCAATCTCAGCTGGGAACATGTGTCAGGAACACAACTTTTTCACCATTCTCTGCATGACAGCTGATGACTGCCAAAGTGCCACAGGTATTAATTTGGGGGTTATGAATAAATTTCAGCAAAGAAAGGAGGTGAATTCATATCTATGAATAAAGAAGATCAACTGTATTTTTTATTATCTTGATTACTAGGAGATAATGGGGCAGGGTCTTTGGACAGTGATGTATATAAATTTAAGTCCATCTGAATAGAATAGGTATGGAAGGTTCTGGTAAACTTTCCCAGGAGCATGCAGTGGAGAAGAGGTTCCCTTCCTCTCTTTTCTTTTATTATTGGTTCTTTTTAGTTATACATGACAATAAAGTCCATTTTGATATAATTATACCAGCATGGAATATAACTTATTCTGATTAAAACCCCAGTCTTCTGGATATACATGATGGTGTGATTCGATGTGGTGTATTCATATATGTACGTAGGAAAGTTATGTCAGATTCATTCTACTGTCTTCCCTTTTTCCCTCCTCCTATCTTATTCTGTCTGGGGCCTTGGGAGATAAAGGCAGGGTTAAGGAAAGGATAGGCTAGAAATCTTAGTTTTACTGAATTCTCAAGAGCTCAAGAAGAAATATTTATGGCTGCCTTGAAAGAAGAAATTGTGGCTGCAGTCTTTCAGGCAGATGTCTAGGGCACCTTCGCAAAACTTAGGAGGTTCTGGGGTGGCTGCAGTGCTGCTGGTGCTGCAATATTTGTTATAAATGGCAGTAATTTTAGGGAACAAGGAGCAATTCTCTGTCCAGATAGTGGAGAAAAGTTTTATGGACCAACACATGCCTAATCTGGGTGAAGCAAATAAAACTTGTGCTTACTTTATATTTTGGGTCTCTTCAGCTGGTCAGTCCTTGGGCTTCAAATTACATTGTCTAAGGGAAACTGAGGCAGCACCTGATAAACTGCTCTTAAATGAGCAAAAAGAAATTATTAGAGGAAACATAGTATTAGGCTATCTGTAATTCACACTTAAACATTTCAGCACAGACACTGTGATATGAGTGTGTTGTTCTGAACTCCACAAGAATATATGCCTTCATCAGGAATTTCTGTTCCTTTTCTTCTGTTTTCTTTCATTTTCCTTTTTGACCTTTTATTGAAGAGACAGGGTCTCCCAGTGTTGCCCACAGTGGCCTCAAACAACTGAGCTCAGGTGATCCTTCTGCCTCATACTCCTGAGCAGATGGGAGTATGTGTGCATACCATTTTCAGCTCTTTATAGGGAATTTATGTCCCAACATCTCAGCCAGAAATGACAGAAGTCAGAAGTGGCCTCTAGAAATTTTGCACTATCACCATCTCAGTTATGATGTGGCTTTGTTCATTAACTAGAATATACATTGGAAATAGGTTATCATTGGGGAAATTAATGTCTTGTCAATTACTGGGAGGTTAGAAGTGGTTTATTCTTACTAAAATCATTAATATGCATGAAACATAATTGGCCAAAATCTTTCATAGACAAACTCGACTTCTACTTAAGTAGTGTATGTTATTTTCAGAGGTATCTGTACCATGAGGAATGGTGGCAAAATAATAATTCTAGAGAAGGTGAACTGGATGCTGTCCCTGAAATCTTGTCATATTTACTCAAAGAAAAAAAAACTACTTTTTTGCAAGACAGTTTTCAGGCTCTTAAAAGAAAAAAAAAATTCTGGAACTTCTTCAAGCTTCCAGATCAGGCTATAAAATTTTGTAACTACTTATGGATAAATGTTTTCGTAGCAGAAGTTCATCTGATCTTGCATTCCTTGTCACCTGTACTGGTGAAATCTCTTGGAAAAGCAGTTAACCCTTACTTGCCTCTAACAACTGTGGCTTTTTAGAACTAACTGGAAGAACTTAGTGGTTGTGGGAACTAAACTCTCCAAACTGACTCACAGATGATGATTAATGACCCACAAGAACACAGGTAGCATAGATTGAATAATGGGGTTAAGAAATGGAAGATGGGTTTGCAAGTGGAGGGGTGAAGACTAAAGAAATGAAAGGAGACAGAGGAGAAGAGTGGACGGTAGGATATCAGAGAACTGGAAAAGAACCAGCCATTCAAATTATTTTCTCATGTTCCAGAATCAACCCTTCTATCTCAAGGAATAGGATGGTTGTCCAGATGGACACTTTCAACCTTTTAATGTTTTTCCTAAGCTTAATTGGAAATCCTTACAGCTCAGTATTAAGCTTTCTAAATAGAAAAGTAGACACTAAAAGCAGCAGAGGGGAAGTATATTAAAACCCACAGGCAGCACTAATCTTTTAAAAATTAAAAATGAGGAGAGTGTCAGTCTTGCATTTTGTATTTCTACTGATGTCAGCATAAAGACAAGACAAGCAGACCCCACATATCCATCTACCTGTATTGCAGAGTTTAAATTGGGAGAGTCAAGGGGTAGAGGCTCAGAAGAGGTTGTGATTTGTGGAAGTTGTAAAACTGAACCCTTCTCTGTGTTATCGTAGATCCCTAAGTGTATTCTGAGAAAAAAAAAAATCATAAGAGTAAGAACATTGAGAGAAAAAATAAAAAGCTAGCACTAAAAGAATGCTTGGAAATGTAGTACAATCTCTTTATTATTCAGATGACAAACCTTGTGTTACAGAAAAGTTGGGTTTATTTATGACGTATCTTTTGATGTATTTATGCATCTAGAAATGCACTTTCATCTTCCACTGCCCATAATGTAGTCAGAGACATAGATTGTGAATTCGGTCAATTAGCTATTACTTAGAGCTTCCACACAGATATGAATTGAGGCAGGGGACCCACCAGGAGCCAACATAATGCTCAATTCACTCACATAATTAAAGTCTGGACATGCAGTTTGACTTGTGAAATATGAATTGATTTATTTAAGTCAAGGTTAGTTGTGCTTAGGACTGGGGTATTTTATGATCTCTAACCTTCTTTAGTCTTGTTTAATAAAAATGTCCTTTGTGACATCCTGCCTAAAACCTGGTGCCTAAAGCACCAAGGCAGAGTCATAGAGGCTTTACTACAACTATGTCTTTCAGTAACTGTGGGCATTACGTGGGCATCAACCATTATTTATGTGCCATCTTTCAATCACTGTCACCATATATTGTTTGTCTACTTTTTTTCAACAAACTTGTGTTGTTGACAAACTCTTCCACACCTCCAGGCTCTTTGAATGTGTGTGTCCTCAATGTAGTGGAACAGCATGTAAAGCTCTGCTGTTAATACTGATGTGACATTGGGTTTAATGGTTCCTTGCCCCAGTTTTCATCTGTAAAATGATCAACACTATATATAATGGATTTAGAAGTTTATAAGCTATATTAAGCACTTCATAAATACATTATTTTCCTTTATTCATATGCACATAGTGGTGTAGCTAGATGCTAAAGGAATGAAGAAAATAAGCTGTGATTTGGTGTTTAATTTAGCCATATTTTAAACTCTCCCTGCTCAATCTATAGTAAAATTCACCCATCTCCTGGACAATTTATTAGTCCAGCCTCTGCTTCTCTAAATCTATGATGTTCAAAATTTAGTGTACCAGGGAACTATCGAAAGGACTGTTAAATCACAGATCACTCTGTTTTCCATCCCCTGGATCTTTGGAGGACCCTCAACATTTACATTTCTAACAAGTTCCAAGAAGATGCTGAATTGCTAGCCCAGGGGAATAAGACTTTGAGAACCACTACTCTGTCAGTAAGGCAAGCTCCTTGACACAGGTTTTGGTAATGAACGTGTGGTGAGCTTCTCATTAAGTTACTCACCAATGACCTCAGTCCTTTTAGCTGATCCTATAAAACACCAGCCAAGTCAATGTACCATAAGCATAGGCAATAGTGTTATTCCCATTTCTCTCCTTTGGAGCTATCTCTGAAGATTTCAAAATGACTATCATATAAACCTATTTGCCAGCATCTTATACTACAAAACTATAAATTCCATTTACTCTCCTTGGAAAACCCCATCTTCTTTCCCACCTTAATATTTGAGCTCTTCTTTGGCTAGCATCACTACTGGCTAAAGGCAGAAAATGAGACATCATACTAGGGTTCAGTTCTATTTCTACTAACTTATAGCTATGTAGCCTTTAGCAGGTTATTTAGACACAATTTTACCATCTATAAAAGGGGCCATTAACTAGAGAGCTGGTGTGTGGATTAAATGAGTTAACAAATGTAAAGCATTTAGAATAGAATAGTACCTATAGAATAGAATATAGCCCATATAATCTATACATACCAGCTTTGTTCTTTATGAGGTTTATTCTTTCTTCATTTTTTTATAACAGGGAGAAAATAAATAAAAACTTATGATACTACTTCTTTTCCAATAAAACCTACGATCACTTATCAAAATAGTCAACCACCATAATGAAAGCAAGAAAGAAAAAGAGAGAGGTAGAGGGAGGGTATGGGGGAGGGAAGAAAGGAAGGAAGAGAGAGAGAGAGGGAAGAAAGGGAAGAAAAGAGGAAGGAAGAAAAAAAAAAAACTCTACAGGTCCTGGCAGTCAGGTCTCTAGTCTGACCAGCATCATCTACAGGAAAGATCAATGCCATAAACTAACAATCACAGCACAGTCCCTCATAAACATCTAGCACTACAGAGGAAAGAAACATGAGATTGTTGAGAATGAAACCAGAGTTGGAGGAACAACTATGAGGCAAGTTAGAGTGATGCTAAAGCTAAAACATAATTTGCAAATTCTCTAGTAAATACAGATATTCAAATCAGGAACCAGAAATCATGTACATAACATATGTTTAATTTCCGGAATGCCCAAACACTTAGAGCATAAACCAATTTGATCTATTTTTTTTTCTTTAAGAATTTATGTTCCAGAGCCTATATTACCATTTGAATGCACTGAAAGGAATTCAATCATGCAATTCAGATGGAATCTTAAATAGCTTTATTTGGGATCCATAATCCAATCCTCATTCAACCCAGGATTTATTAGAATACATATATATTAGATTACACATTTTGTCATAAAGATATTTTTATATTACTACTAAAGGTAAGTTGGTATGACTCTTCTACTGTAAGGATCTCTTTTCCAGGTAAAGTCCAAGTTCATAGCATATTTATTCTGCACATCAAAATTTACCTCCATGCAGCCTCTTATCTCCCCTTGAGCTTAACTTTGGCAGCTTTCTCCATAGTCACCCCTGCTCCAGGGACATAAATTTCTCACCACCTAAAACACACCATGTTTTTTTTTTCTTTTTTTAACTTTGTCATTATCCATGCTATTCCCTCTGTAAAAACTACCCACTCCTCTCCTTTCCTCTCTTAATATTCCATTCATTGTACTATCAAATTTTAATACATATTTCTCTGTTGGAAAATTTTCTAAACTCTTCCAAGTTACTTGCTATTTCTTCAGTAGACTATCACAAACATCTAAAAATACTTATGATATGTAATGTGTTCACATTACTATTGTGCTGAATGAGTAAAGGAAGTATTAAAACAACCAGTAAAATCCATTTTCATATTTAGGAGTTTAAAATGACCAAACCCCTCATACATTGTTGGTGGGACTGCAAATTGGTGCAGTTAATAAGGAAAGCAGTATGGAGATTCCTTAAAAAACTGGGAATGGAACTGCCATTTGACCCAGCTATTCCTCTCCTTGGACTATACCCAAAGGACTTAAAAACAGCATACTAGAGGGACACAGCCACATCAACGTTTATAGCTGAACAATTCACAATAGCTAAACTGTGGAACCAACCTAGATGTCCTTCAGTAGATGAATGGATAAAAAAAGTGTGGCATATATACACAATGAAATATTACTCAGGTATAAAAGAGAATAAAATCATGGAATTTGCAGACAAATGGATGGAGTTGGAGAAGATAATGCTAAGTGAAGTTAGCCAATCCCCCAAAAAACAAATCCTGAATGTTTTCTCTGATATAAGGAGGCTGATTCATAGTGGGGTAGGGAGAGGGAGCATGGGAGGAATAGACAAACTCTAGATAGGGCAGAAGGGTAGGAGGAGAAGGGAGGGGACACATGGGGTTTGAAATGATGGTGGAATGTGATAGTCATCATTATCCTAAGTACATGTAGGAAAACACGAATCGGTGTGAATATATTTTGTATACAACCAGAGATATGAAAAATTGTGCTCTATATGTGTAATGTGAATTGTAATGCATTGCGCTGTCATATGTAAATTTTAAAAATTAATAAATTTTTAAAAATGACCAAACCCAACAGAGGAAGTAAACAAATCCTTTTTGATTTATCCATAAATGTTTTAGATAAGTTCTCCTTATTACCTAAAATATATTTTTAAACTCGGGCTGAATTTTAATTTGGTTATAAAGAATAAAATTTGTTTTTATATTTTCCTACTTACATTATAAACAGATATCTTTATTTCCCATACTTTGTGGGGGGAAAAATACCACCAAGCTAAGATGCTTGCTGCCAAGTTGAATTACAGAGCAAACGTTTGTAGCTAACTTATAAATCCTTGAATATCGGGGTTTATAATACAAATACTGTCCCCATTATCACTCTAGACCTTCAAATAATGTCGCCATTGCAAAACTAAGAATCTAATATATTTGCTCTAGGATGGATGAGGTAAGAATAGCTATAGGAATTGGAGAAATTTTCAGTGGCTCAATTCAAATTGCATAAGCATTTCACATAGTTCAAGTCTCTTAGAATATTTATTTCAAAATGAGCAGTAAATGCTCATCTATTTTTAAGAGATAGGGGTTTTTTTTTTTTGATATTGTATAAGAAATATATGACCTCTGAGGCATTTTGAAAAATCATTAATCAATGTTGTTATTTTTTTAAAAACTGTCTCCTTTTCCTTTTGTGAAAGAATTACTTTCCCTCACATTTTCTCTGTTCTATTGCTGAGATGATTCCCCCAGAGAACTCTGTGTTTATCTTGACAGGTGTTAGTAGATCCACAGACCTCTGCGGATTTGTTCCTGGCTTCGTTGAGGTACAGTAGAAAACATTAGGCCTGCAAAGTAATGAACTTACCTTATTGCATTCTAAATAAAATAAACCACACAGCGAGTAGAATTAATTTACTAATGTCTTCCTAATGAAGCTTTCATTAGGCATATGGTGTGGTCTTCAATATTTAACACAAGATAGCTATTAAAACAAAGCACAGCTGATGATTTTTTGAAAGCATACCTGATGATTGCCTCATATTATTTTTAAATGAACTCGTTTACCTTCAGATTATTTTAGGCACCTAATCAAAGAGATACAACAAACATTTCTAGGCTTTAGAGGTTTTTTTTTTTTTAATACAAACAGTTCAAATAAATGTCTATTTTACCATTCCTCTTAAATAATTAAAACTGGATTTGCTGTTCTCATTTTTAAGAGAGGGTAAAACTTTTAATTTTGTGCACTGTAAAAAATCTCATGCATGAATAAAATTTAGGAGCCAAACATTGAGAATGGAAATGTTTTAGTTCAAGTCACAGCAGTTTGCTTTAAAAGCAATGCTTCTACAGAGCCTAGCACACATACACTTAAATGGTAATTAAAACAGTTTACTTTCATAGCCAAAGGAAGATCAATTGCAAACAAGCCAAATCAGTATCCCTTCATGTTAGTAATATTTTGATATACCATTTGTCAAAGACAAAATTCAAAGCATCTTGCAGAAAAACCTCCCTGTTTTAGAAAATTATCAGTTTTGGAGCATGCGTTGCCCCATTCTGACTAACATTTACAGTAGTGTATAGAAGAGCTACAGATAAATCCCAGCCTCGTTGCTACACTATGCCAAGATCTTAATTTCTCATTTCAGTTTCCCTTACAAATCTCATTCTTCTTTGTAATCACACTTCTCCAATTGAGACTTGAAGATTTGATCAGTCATTCATTTTACCATTATTATTTAAATTAACTCATTTCAACTATTATTTACTGCCAAATTCTGCAGAGGCAAGAAAACAGACTTGGTAAAGGAAGAGTAAAGGTGGGTCTTTTCTTCTTCAGCAGTGGCAGCCAGAAACAGTATGAAAGCAATGGATCATGAAGAAAAGCAATTTCCTACTTGAGGGATTAGACAGTACCCTCTTTTGTACTGTTAAATCAAAGTTTTAGTTATTTTTTCAAGTAATACTGATTTTTTTTCAATTTACATAAATAGTCTCTAGAAAAAATGCAAGAGACTCCCCAAAACACACCTTCTCAACCAATCAGGGGGAAAAGACACCCCCCCCAAAAAAAAATCCATAACATTAAAAAAAAAAAACTGTATATTGGAATGCTTTGAGCAAAACTTTTTACAACATGAGAAACATTTAAGCTCCTCCACAAGAGAAAGATATTAACAAAAATGAATTTGAACTGATAGGTGACGCTTTTTCCTTCTCTTTTTTTAAAGGAAAAATATAGGTGATTTTTATTTTGAAGCACCATTTATTTGCTAGCATTAGAAAATTGAAGACTATGTAAATTTCAGCAAACGTTTGCTTTACCTTTTAGATGCACAACAGTGTTAACCACTGCTATGGATCAGTAATAAATTCAGATTTGAGAAAATGTGTGGCAGAAAACTGTGCTCTGTAGTAGCATGTGAAAATGTATTTACATTCATGGAGGAGTAAAACATACAAAGTAAACGTAAATAAAAGTTACATGTGCAAATACAGGGAAAAAACAATGAGCCTATTTTATAGTCCATTTTGTAAAGGCTAAATGCGCATATGAGTTATGTTTAAGGAAGTTGTACATTTTTGTGTTTTGAAACTGTCATGTCATATCTTTAAGAACAAAGAACTCATCATAGCTAAATCATAGGGTTGTGACAAAAACCTTATAATTTATTTCAACATATTCCTCAGTTGCCTGGTTTTATCTGCTACTCCTCACACTGTTAACACATATTTGAGGTTAATAGTAGGTGATTATTGGACAGAGCTCTAGCTATTATTTTAATTGTCTTTTGATCCAGTTTGTCAAAATACTGAGGCTAAGTCATTTTTGAACTCAATATCCTGTAGAGAGATTAAGAAGAGGAAACAAGTATATTAATGTAACAGACATTTTCTGTTTTACATATAAATATACATGCATATAAGTACGGCAAAACAATCTACTATATAAATCAGGGAATAGTTACATAGATTAAATGGATTATGAAACTACACACACAAACACAAAAATTAAATGAATACAGATCTGTAACCAAGCAGAAAAAAACTTGACCATTACAATCAAATACCCTAAGTAGAAGGTTGAATTTACTCATTATGGCTGAGATAAGTGGGATATGGAGAGATGAATGTTACTTTCACCCAAACAAAATTCCTCAATCTGATAATAAATAATAATAGGCTGGTTGGGTAACAGCATTTTGAATCCCCTGGGTAACCAGGGCTGGGGATTAACAACAAAAAGCAAGAAGAGTTGGGTTGCTGATAGAGCTGGCAATAAAAAAATAAGTTAAGATTTCTGAGATAAGGAAGTATAAGAAAGGCCTGATTAGAATGAGACTTAACCCCTAAATTTAAGAAATCAATACTTTGCCATGGCTTACTAAGTAGCATCTACATAGAAATACCAAAGTTCATTTTTAAAATCATTTTAAAATTTGACTGCCCAATGGTGATATTTTCTGAGCAGCCCTGTCCTTTGCTTATTAGAATAAACTATTAGCTAAAAGAAGTTGCTGTGACAAAATACTTCTAGCGCTGTATTAAATATCTATGCTGCCTTCTCTCAGGCAGGTGGGTCCATTTTGGTGTGGGGGAATGGAATACAGAGAGTGGCACTATCCCCCCGCTAAAAATATGGGTTTTCCCAGACTTCCTTACCTTCAAGTTTCCCTTGTTTCCCAGTTAATCTTGAGGAAATGTAAGCAGAAGTCATTAACAAAGGGTTTTTGTTTGTTTTTTAAGGCAGATTTAGATTGCATGTCCCTTTAGCTTTTCTGCCATAATACCTCATTCCTCT
Organism: Marmota marmota marmota; assembly: GCF_001458135.2. NCBI lineage: Eukaryota > Metazoa > Chordata > Mammalia > Rodentia > Sciuridae > Marmota > Marmota marmota. The sequence goes on along the minus strand of NW_025999977.1, from coordinate 20,375,418 downwards.
GGCTCAGAATGTGATGATAATGCCTATGAGCAACACCCATCCTGACGTGAGGTCAAATCCACACATCAAGGATGGAGAAGCAAGAAGGAAACGAATATCTGATGTCTTCCTGCAGAGTGACACCAGGCCTGCATCACCTCTTTGGACTTATTACATTTGAAAAATAAACTATCTGTTTAATCCAGTGTAATTCAGGTCATCAGGTTTGGGAAGCTAAATAGATACCTAATAGATTTAACTGATTTCTTTGAAGGATGATTACTCAGATGGGTGAGTCAGTCAACCTGTGCTCCTAGGCATCTGAAGGAGACATTTATCACTACGGAAAGTAGGCAGCATAGGTTATGCATTAAGTTCCTCCAGAATCATGTGAACTTCAGAGAAGTTAAGAGAGCTGCATTATTTGGGCTGGGGATGTGGCTCAAGCGGTAGCGCGCTCGCCTGGCATGCGTGCGGCCTGGGTTCGATCCTCAGCACCACATACAAACAAAGATATTGTGTCCGCCGAGAACTAAAAAATAAATATTAAAAAAAATTCTCTCTGTCTCCCTCCCACTCTTTCTGAAAAAAAAAAAAAAAAAAAAAAAGAGAGAGAGCTGCATTAATACAGAAGCCTGTTAAAGATAATAATTAGGAAACGAGACTACTCAGGGCTCTCAAAAAGAAGAAAATGTCTTTGAGTAAAGAATGCTACAGACTCAAAGGGAAGTTCTTGGTTTTCCTCCCTGAACATGGCAGGAAAAAGGAAGAGGACATTCCAGTCCTGGAAATAGGGAATTAGAGCTTGCTGAAACACACTCACCATACACTATCGACCAGGAGTCTCTAGAGGGGCTAGAATGATTAATAATAAACACATTTTCCTAGGTATTATACCCAAATATGAGCAAGGACATGCTGTTTTGTACCTTCATTTGTGCATGTATTCATCAATGAATAAAATTATTTACCTAAAATTTTTTTATTGAGCACCTACTCTGCACCAGGATTTATTCCAGTATTCTATCATTCTGCAAGGCTACCACTAACCAGGACCTGGACTCATCCAAAAAGAGACAAATGGGAGTTCAGTTCTTATCAAAGAAACAAGTGTTTGGGCTGACTTCATCCTCATTCTGAACTGCATCAATCCCAGTCCTCTCCTTAAGTCCACGAAAGATGCTATGAACCTTGTGACTTACAGACTCTGCCCTGCAGATGGAATCTAATTAGAACTGAAGGAGTGTTCTTGCCTCAGCTAATATATTTTCATACTCAGAGAGTTTCAAAGCAGCAGTGTGAACAACTCAGACATTCTTATTGACCGGGTGCTTACCACCTATTTGGCAAATGTTGTTTATGAAGTTTCTAGGAAACAAATATCGATCCAAAAAATTCCTTTGCATTTAATATTCTGTCATTCTGCAAGGCCACTATTAACTTTGATGTACACATGCAATTACCTGTCTGTCTAAAGAGTTTCAATTGCCCTAACTCTTGGGCACTACACCATGATTAAATGCATATAGGCAACAAGTTCTTGACTTGGGCAGCCAGAAAACCACTGTGGCGTAAGATCAATAGTTACATTGCTTTCCAAAGAATGCCTTTGTCATTGTTTCCTGCAGTCCTCAAAAGGCCCTGATAAATACTTAAAGCTAGACTTGTTCTTCCTTCTGTACACATGTTGTTCAGGCAAATGAAACCCAAAAACTACCTGGGAAGAATCCCAAAGTCCCATATAGATGTTAAGACTTTTAACATTTTAAATATTATAGAGCTCATAAGACACATTTTCTACTGGCAGGGCATCCACTTTATCAGGCTCCCATATGCTTCGGAGCAGGAAAAATTAACAAGCACAAATGTAAAAGCTTGCATCAAGGTTTGAGAAAATCAATAGCATGACCACAGGATGAGAGAGACCTAATTTTGTAGTTGTTACTGTAAAAGACAACCAGGGGATTTTTCCTCAACAACAACATTATCAACAACAACAACAACAAAAAAAAATGGAATAATAGACAATAGTTTGATGCAAAAGTTTAAAACACAGTTGCACAAACGGAAGATCACAGGAGTAATAATAATTTTTCTAAACATTACGTAAGGCACACATGAGGCATAATTTGACATGCTGGGTGCCCCATTTTAAAAGATATGTTGACTAACAGGTGGGGGACCAGATGGTCATAAGAGCCATATTCAGTTGGAGTGACAGAGACTAAGGGAGATACTGCAGGCATCCTCAAATACTTCAAAGGTTTCCACATAAACGAAAAGTAGGTTTATTCTCTACTGGCCTTATAGTTAACAGAAGGAACAATAGGCAAAAAGAGATTAATAAGGTAACAAACATTGACACTCAACATATATGAGATTCCAGAAAGGGAAGGAGTGGGACTTGGAACTAAGCTACATGCCCACAAGGAAAATTCTGATATAATCCCCTGTCCTGGGTTCTTGCTTCTGGATATTTCTTTGGAAAAAGGAATGATGGAGTTTATAAGAAATAATAGGATAGCTTTAAGTCTAATTGCCGGTCAAGGAAACTGAAAGTGGATTTATTTGTAAAAGAAGAAAACGAACACAAACACCACCCTGCAAAGTATTTGAATGTGCCTTGGCAGGCCAAGTAACTCTTCCCCAACCAAGTGTCTTTGTGGGGAGCTAAGTAACTGTTCATAAGAAAATAGGCTATGGGCTGGAGATGTGGCTCAAGCGGTAGTGCGCTCGCCTGGCATGCGTGCGGCCCGGGTTCGATCCTCAGCACCACATACAAACAAAGATGTTGTCCGCCAAATACTAAAAAATAAATATTAAAAATTCTCTCTCTCTCTCTCTCTCTCTCTCTCTCTCTCTCTCTCTCTCTCTCTCCTTAAAAAAGAAAATAGGCTATGGCTATCATCTCACATAATTCTCATGAATTTTCATTCACATCTTCAGTCGTAGGGAAATACATCCCATGTGCTTCAGGAAGGAGTACAGTAGAATACCAAAAGACATCTAAGAAAAACAAAAATAATTCTAACAACAAAAAACTGAGAAGCCACCAGTGTGAAAGCCTAAAAATGAATAGTCTAAAACACACAAAGAGAAGGACCTAATTGGACATAGAAAAACAAGACCATAATGATCACAGAAAGCTATGGATAGTAAAGAAGGTACAGAGAGCATAAGGGTACAAGTAAAATAATAAATGGATTAATAAATACATTATCATATATATGGTCATATATATGATTATACATATACCTATCCTATGTATTTTCCATTGTATTCTTCTGCAATTATGCTGTACCTACTAAATTATTACTTTCTGATTAAGTTGATATGTACTCTATTTGATCTTTAAATATAAACAGTTTTATCAGCACTCAAATTACACTTGAATTCTGATCTTTGAATGACAAATTATGTGGACTGACCTCATAGGAAGTTAAATAAAACCTCCCATTCCAAATAAACAGGACCAAATAATTTAAAATGTCATGTTTTTTGTGCTCTGTATTGTGGCAGAATCGATGTACAGCTACCTTAGATACTTTCAGTCTGGAAAAGTAGCCAGTTTCTGATGTTTTTGACTTCTGACTATAATCCCCACCCTTAACATCCCCTGTGGTCTCAAACATCCACATATCTGAAGCTCACTGGCCCCTGGATAGTAGATGATACTGAAATAACCCATGGACCCCAGCTTCCGGAAGAGTGAGGAGTGGATGCCATGATCAATATCCCCTCCTGCCTGTTTCTGTGAGCTCTGATGCTTCCTAAAAGTACAGCCACTAGTTTAGATTTTAATCTCCCAGAGTTGGGGGTTGAAGGAGGACAGGAAGGGGGCAGTCATGGCACACAACTGGGAGATGGTTGGGGTGTGAACTGAGGAAATCAGGGAAGGCAGATGAAAGCCAAAATGAACTTACCAAATGAATAATGACGACAGTTAATAGACAAAGATTAAACATAGCTTTCACAAAAACTATTTGTTCTATTTATTAAAAGCTCACCTCAATGCCTACTTCTATCATAGAATCCACTCCTCTACTCCATTTATTTATTTATTTATTTATTTATTTATTTATTTATTTATTTACTTATTTATTTATGTGCCAGTGCCTTGGCATGATTTTAGCCATGGTGTACTTTATTCCATCTCTATATGTACAGACATTGCCTCTCCAACTATACTGCAACCCCATTAGGCAGGGTACAGCTTTCCTGGTGCCTTGATTCTTCATTTCCTAAGCAGGTGTTTCAAAATGCAGCCTGCCTGCTACTTTCAGCACTTTCCTACAAAGCCCTAGTTTAACACTGTACTTTATCCAGGACTTCCCAAATTTCTGGGGAATGTGCTCAGAAATCTGCATTCTTAACAAGAGACTGGGCAACATGTGCTCACAAATGTTTGCCAGCCTAAGTCCTAGCACAGAGCAGGTGCTCATAAATGTCTGCAGCTACTGTTAAGATGAAACTTTCTGGCGTGTGTGCATGTATTTGTGAGAAACAGAGCTGTTGATTTGCTCAAGGTGTCCTTTCCTTGCCACTGGATAGTAAATACCTCCAGGGGTGATGTCCTTCCCAGACCATTCTCTGTAACTCCTTTTAAATGTTTTTCTCTGGCACCAGGACCTTCCCAGAGTAAACCATAAATAACTGTTCATGTTAAGGAGGAGAAAGAGAAAGGTGATAGAGGAGGAAGGTGGGCGGAGGGGAGAGATGACTTTCTGGTTGTTGGGAGGCATTATTCAGAAATCGCCTTTTGTTTTGATGGTCTGCAATTCAAAAGTGCTATTGAACTTCTACTGGATTCCTTTGCTCTGCTCTTGCTAACATGGAGAATTACCACCTCCACCCCCCAGATATTTTTGAGATTACGACAGTCTGTGTGAACTGAAGACAGACCAAAAATGACTAACATACAACAAATCTGTCCTGTGAGACCAAGGAAATGTGGATCCCTCTCCCTCCTTCTCAAATTGAATTCAAGGAAATCCTTTCCATTTTGACATGCACATGTATGTTTCTATGACATGCACATGTATGTGTGTCTGTATGATTACTTCACATGGATGAACTCAGCGAGGAGTTCTGTCAGTTAAGGGCAGGGTTAATGAGTTGTAAAATGGACTGACCAGGCACCCATGCCTTCAAATGGTCTCTTATTACAAAAGGCATTCGTCATCTCTCACATCTAACTCCCACATGAACCTTCTGTGCTTTTGTTTTAATATTACAAACAGTCAAAAGTCAAACTTGGAAAGTGAGAACATGTATCTTATGTCCAAAACAACAGGGAAAGGAGGTTTCATTGCCTCTCTTGTTTAGGCTTCAATTTTTCCAATTTTGAAATGACCCATGCTTTCCATTTCTATTTGTTTCTACTGTGAATAGGTCTTATACTCAAGAATTGCTTTCCAAAAAAAATTAAATAAATAAAATATTCAATTTTTTTTAAGAATGGAAAGATCTATCTGGATGGAAGATTATCCAAGTTCTACACCTTAATTATGAGAATGGTGTGGTCTAATTAGTTTATGTGATTTACTCAGAATTGCAAAATTAATAACTTATATACCAAATTTCTTATCCTGGGATCTATGAATAAGTTTAAAAACAACCATGAACCTCCACAACTGCATACAAATTATGTACATATGAATGCATCTGTGCATTCTTATGGACACAGGACTTATAATTATTTTACCAGACTTTCAAAATGTTCCTCCATTTAACTGGGACAATTATGATTGTAACTCTAACTCATAATATCTTTTCATATTTATACAATATTAAATGTTAGGTAACCCAACTTCTAGTCAGCAAAAGGTTTTTGTAGATAATCTGTCGACACAATCTCAGATTACTGGAATCTTTAGGTACCTGATAACTCATTACCTCGCATGCTACCACGGTTTAAAGCTCTAATCACAAGAAAGATATTCCTATGGCTGTACACTTTCTTCTCCATAGCTTCTTACATTGATGTAAGAACTGCCCTCTGAGGCCACAAAAAACAAACCATTTTTGCTTACTCAAAATATCTTTCACATATTTGAAGATGACTGCTATATTCCCTGAAACCATTGCTTCTCTGGTCACAAGAATCAGTGTCCCTCAGTATTCTAGTCACCTTCATAGACTACAGATACTTACAGTTAGAAGGAACACATTAGCATATATCAAAGCTCTCTAAAAAGTCATACAACCCAAAACTGACAATAAGGGTCCACTTGGGGTGACATGTCCAGGACTATTTCTTTCTGGTGGGCATTTTGTCCTTTTTTGCTGGGGGTATTGTGGTAGTTTATTGTCCAACAGGAAAGGTCAGAGGTGAGTGGTTTTCCAGAGGTTTCCCACTCAAAGTTCAGCAGAGCAAAGGAACACTTGTCCATTCAGATCCAGCCCCAGTCACATCTCCAACTTGAATGGTAAGGGTGTTCATATAAATAAGAAATGTGAACTGTCTAAAAGAAGGACACAAAACACTTTTATTTGTTTGAAAAATCTAGCATTTTTTTTCCAGAGGTTAAATCAGAAGCAAACAATGGAACACCTCGGCTTTATAAATGATTAGAGCAAGGGTGACCTAGAGGATAAAGTTTCCATTTTAAGTGTCAGAAAAATGCTCTCTGGTTTGTTTGATTGAAAAGTTCCAGGAAACACTTTCTTTGCAATATGTATGGCCTAAACTTCAATAACATAGCAACAATCACACAGATAATTTAAACCCAGTGGAAGGACAAGATGCAAAATTCAGTCTTTCTGACCATGCCTACGTGGACTGTTTATACCAGTATTCCCCCAAAGACTTTCAGAAGCAGCATTAATCCCTCCAAAAGCTCATGAAAGATAAAACAAAAACACTCCCTCCATATCTGCTTCTTTGCAGTCCCCACCACAAAGTATTTCAGGGTCCGAGACTCTCTTTTTTAAAAATTGTTTTATGAATACATTATAGTTATATATAATAGTGGGGTTCACTTAGATATAATCAAACATGCATGAAATTTAATTTGCTCCATTTCAGTCCCCAGTGCTTCTTTTTTCCCTCCCCTCCTCCTTTCTCTCATTCAACTTCCTCTCCTCTACTGGTCTTCCTTCTATTTATTTATTGTTTTTTAATGAAACTAGTGCTTTATAGATACATAAAATGTAGAATGCACTGTGGTATATTCACGTACATACATAGCAGAATTTTGTCCAATTCACTCTGCATTCTCTTCCCTTTCCTGTCTCTCTTTCCTCCTTTTAATCTCCTTCCTCTACTCAACTAATCTTCCCACTATCCTTATGAGACTTAATGCCCCTCTGTTTTTCCCTCACTTTCCTCTAACTTCTGCCTATGAGAGAGATTATATGACTCTTGATTTTCTGAGTTAGGCTTATTTCACTTGTCGTGGTGTTCTCCCCAAAGACTATCCATGTTCTCCCCAGTTCTATCCATTTACCAGCAAATGCTGTAATTTCATTCTTCTTTATGGCTGACTTAACCCCCATTGTGTGTGTGTGTGTGTGTGT
>NW_025999977.1:20356236-20366263 GCF_001458135.2 Marmota marmota marmota | reverse complement strand
ATGAATGAATTAAGAAAACGTGTTATATATATATATATATATATATATATATATATCACGTTTTCTTAATTCATTCATCTGTTGAGAGTTATTGGGAGTGGTTCCATAACTTGACTATTGTGAATTGTGCTTCTATAAGCACTGATATGCCTACTATAGTGCTAATTTTAGTACTTTTGGATAAATACTGAGGGGTGGGATAGCTGGGTCATAAGTCTTTCTGTTCCTAAGGAATCTCCCTTTTTGAAGATACCCATTAGCACCCCACAACTATATCTATCTATCTACACACATATATCAGATCAACCATATATATATATAATCTCAAATCACATTTTAGGTACTATTGTAACATTAACCTAATTAATTACATTTCTGTTAAAAATCCACTTTACTCTATGTTCTAATACTTTTAAAAACTGTGGGCATCTACTTTGGGTGGTAATACCCTGTTCTTCTTCATTACAGGTCCTCCTCTACCCACATCCTGTGAGCCATAAAACATCCTAATGAAGACCTGCTAATATGATTAATTAGATTAGGGGACTATATGTTTTACTCAAGACTAGGGTGTCTATGTCAAAGATTCCACCCCCACCCCCACCATCCCTGACATAGGCAGAAGACTGTGAAATCAGGCTTGAAACTGGATACAAAAACTTGCTATTATCTCTTCTTCCCTTAGTCACATGGCTAAGGGACCCCGACTCTCCATGGGCTCCCACACTCTCACTTGCAGGAAGAACTCAGAATGAGAGTGATAAAGACTCAGATGTGTGAGAAAATCTCACTTAGACTTTAAGGCCATATTGGATGCTTTAATTTCATTTTTTTTTCTAGAAAGTCCTGCATTTGAAAATCCCTGGGCACACATTCTGCTCTTTGAGAATCCTGGTGCAATGATGGGGCAGGGTGGGTAATGAGGACAGTATTCAAAATAACTCTATATTTTGACTATGATATCAACATAGCACCAAAGTTATTATGGTTCTTATTTTATTTTATTTTATTTTATTTAGTTTTTTGTTGTTGTTATTTGTTTTAGGCTCTTACATTTCAAACATTTGTACTGAAATACTTTCAGTTGGATGATGATATATCCTAGATTTGCTTCAAAATAATCCAGTTGAGGGGTACAGATGGAAAATTGGGGGGCTATGGATAAAACAGTTTTGACCTGTTAAATAATTGTTAGAACTGGGTGTTAGAGTCATGTGGATCCTCTTAACTTACCTATTTATTTTTCTGTGTGATTGACATGTACTGTGATTAAAATTAAGTGTAAGAGGAGCACTAAATTCCCAAACAGAACTGCCAACCCTCAGAAGTAAACCCACAAACATATGTGGAAAAGTCCGAAAGTTTTTGTCAAATGGTGAAAATGTTCACTACTGTACTAATAACTTCTGTTGAAGCTATTGTTACCAGTTACACCACCCATAAACATAGCATTCTTGGGCACATTCTACATTTACTCCAGTGATTGACCTTATTTGACCAAAGAGAAAATATTAAAATCACATAAAACTACATAATTATTGATTGCTTAATAATATTTGTGTGATAAAAATTTTAACAGTCACTATCTCACGGATGATTAGGAATTGCATTCAATATTTTAAAGCCATATATATATATATATATAAAATCCACATTTGGTGAATTGCAAATAATTCCAGTTTGAATGCCAGAAAATGCAACAAGTTTCTGTAAAAGCTTTTGAGTGTAAGAGGCTTCCTTTTGACAGATTTCTTAAGTTATGGAATGCAGCCATCAGCAGTCTGTGGAAAAATGAAATGCTGCAAGTCTATTTTTATGCAGCTGGGATCAAGTTACTAAATGGATCAAAAGAAATAATTTCTTTGAAGAGGTGGCTGTTGACACCAGTGCCCTAAAAATAAGTGCAATTTTGTGGATACAAAAACTTGTTTATATCTCAGTGGAAGTAACTATAGATATATTTTCCATATATACACCCGCACTCAAGACATGTTGGATGCCATTCTGAATGTATTTTAGTATACTTCAGTTTAACATAACTGTTTTTAAGAGGATAACTGTTTGCTATCTCCTGAATAATTGACACATCTAAAGACAATTATTCCTATCAGGCTTAGTTTATTGGGTTAATAACTAAAAAAATGACCATCATTTACACAGTTGAATTCTTTCTTTGTGCCAAGTATCAGACAAATATTCTTGAATGTCATTTCATTTGATTTTAGACTGAATTTTTAGTTTAATAACCAACTATGTTACCATAATATTACAGAAGGTGAAGCTGATTTGGAAGAGTTTTAAGTGTAACTTACCAAAGGTTACACAGCTAGTATGTCTCTGAAGTGAAATCTGAAAGCTAGATTTTTTTTGTTCCAAAGCTCTTAATCACTAAATTATATGCTACTTCTTTAGGTTAGACAATGTATCAGTTTAATCCAAAATATAGAAAAATATTAAGAAATAAAAAGTAACTCAAATCTCATTGTCTATGAACATCATCTTGCTTACTGAGAATATGGTAAATTGAAAGATTATAGTAATAAACAAAGCACATAGAAGACTACAAAGCTCAAGGGCATGCAAAGGCCAGGATTGCTATGTAATAGTGGGATATAATTTTTTGTATCACTGTCAAAAGTCAAAGAACAAAAGAATTAAAAAAGAATACTGCAGGATGTAAGAGGAATGGTTGGTCTGAGAGTGCAAATAAAAACATTTTAAATATTTTGGGGAGGACCTGGGGAGGGCACTGTAGGATTGATCCAAGAGGATTTACTACTGAACTACATCCCCAGCTCTTTTTATTTTTGATTTTGAGATTGTCTCGCTAAGTTGCTTAGGGCCTTCCTGAGTTGCTGAGGCTGGCCTCAAATTGCAATTCATCTGTCTCAGCCTCCCAGGTTACTAGGATTATAATCATGCTCCACAAGCCCGGCTTAAATATTTTTTAAAGAAAACCGCTTCAGGCTCTGAGGTGAAAAATCTGAATCCTTCACAGGTAATAACAAACAAATAAACTAATAATCCTTTGAAATAGAATTAGTCCTAGTTCAAGAGGACAAAATATACTGAGTGAGTCTGACAACCAGGACCCCTGCTGTGTGAAGCACAGAAGGTTCTGGCTGTAGGGGGCTTCAACTTTCAAAGCCCTACTTGAGGAGCCGGGTGAGGGACAGTACAGAGGGGAGCATATTTCATAAGATAACCCAAGTAACCCAAATCATCTTAAGTCACCACATAAGGCATCACCTAATGAAATAAGGACCAAAAATCTAAAACCCATTTTAGTTTTTGTTGACAGTGATATGTTAGGAAAATTATACTGTTCAATTCAATATTATATATATATATTTATATATTATAAATATATAAATATTTAAAATATACTTTTATTTCTTAATGTTTTATATATATAAAACATTATACATAAAACATTAAGAAATAAAAGTATATCAAATCTCTTCGTAAATGAAAGTCATCTTGCTTATATCTCAATACATACATATACATATGTGTGTGTGTGTGTGTGTATGAGGGGGATATAATGGTAATGATGGAAAAGATCAACATTTTAGTATTCCATACTAACTGAAGAAATTACACATACAAATTGATTTTAAAGTTTCTAAAAGAGTTAGAAACAGCATAAAGAGTTACAAACAATACGAGAATATTTCCTACCATGTACATCTTCAGAGAGGAAATCAATTTTGATAAAAACAAAAACTTTGATTTAGGTTGTGAGCAAATTATTTGTCTCCATTTGTGTTCTGTTGGCAGTAACTCTTAAGACTTTGTTCTGCCAAAATTTGAAGCAGACTGGAAAAAAAATATGAGAGGGAAGTTACAGCGATCCTCCCAAACACTAGCCCTATGGTGTATCTGAGCCACCCACATTCTGTTAGTAGTTTTATTTAAACAGTGGTGACGGGTAGGTCAAATGGGTTCTGATGCTGTGGTTTTCAGAAACTCTTGATAAAATTCCAAACAAAGGATATTTTCCTTTTGTTGCTCAGGAAGTTATGAACAGAGAGATTGTGTTCATAAAAATTCAATTAATTGAAAGTGATAAAAATAATGTAGACACCAGTGAAGAAAACATCTATAAAAAGACCAAGAGTAGACATACAGATAATTTTCTATGCGGCTGATCACATCATTAAGCAGAATTTTCTTCCCTTGCCATGTAGAGAGTCAGAACTAGAATTTAGAATCCTAAGTTTTTTAGACTCGAAAGAATCCTTGAAGGTGAACTAACAGTTATTCTAATCTCTAGAACTTGTAGGTACAGTGAAGTCTAGAAAGAGGACCTCATTCTTTAGTGTCCCTCAACAAGTCACATAACTTTTCTGGGCTTCAGTCTCACATCCTTAAAATGGAAAGTTGAAACTAATTGATTGCCAAAAGTACTATCCTGCTCAACACTTAGGTGGTTTCCTAATCTGTCAAAAGAGAGAATGAGTTCCTGGCAAACATTAACCTGAAATCTCACTTGCCCCTACGTCTTCCTAGTCCAATGTGTGTTCTGCCAACTGCTCAGACAATTCACCGTCTCTACATGCTCATGAAATGCGTGTGAATATACCACAAGGCAAGGGAATGGGAGAAAAGAAGTTAGGGAGGAGGGGAGGTGGAGGGAAGGAGGGAGAGGTCACACACATTTTTGAGGGCAAATTTGTGAAGAAAGGATTTGTGAATCCAAATATCTGTGTCAATTCCAGACCAAGGCAATAAAGAAGTGGGAAGGAGGGGACCACAGCTCTGTGAGGTGTCATTTCTCCATAGAGGAAAGGGAAGAGTCAGCAGGAAGCTAGAGGGTTTTATTTGTTTGTTTGTTTTGTTTTTAATTGTTTAAGTTCACTGATAATATAATTCAGCCCCTCTGACTCTAGGCAAAACTCAACTTTGAAAACTTAGCCACGAAGAAGAAGAGAATTATGCAATGTAGATTACTTAGCACAAGGTAAGCTAGATCAGCCATGCTACCTGAAAGAATGGAGACTGGGCCTAATAACTGGCCTTTCTTCTTCTGGGGTGATTCTCACAAGCATATATGTTTATTATCACAGGAACTCCATGAGAATTTGCTGTATGTAGATGCTGGTATTCATTTAATATGATGACTTGGGGCTATTGATAATATATAGACAGTAAGAGAGAGAAAAATACAGCAATAAATGTAGATGGTCCATTCCAAATTTTATAATCAAAATAAGCAGTTTACTCTGAAAAGTGATAGTAAGTTTTAAGTTCACGAAAGGAATTCAAGTGATATCAGAGCAGGTGATGTTAAGTGGAAAATCTTTCCTGATCCATCGTTGGACTAAGTTATATCCAGAAAAAGGAAACTTTCTTTACACACTGACGGCTTCCAGGACTCTTCTCTCACTTGTATAATTTAAAAATATTTTTGGAATAATTTGTTTAATATAAATACCCCCAGACTTTCCAGAGGGACTTTCCTTGGTCACTGGTATAGCGCCAGCATTTACCAGAAGGTTTGTCACGCAGCAGGCATTCAATACATGTTTGTTAAATGAAGAAATGCCCATGCTGCAGTGTGCTTGGAGAGAGGAGAGAAATGGGGGAAAAAATAAAGAGCAAAACAAAACATCCAATGGAAAAGAAAGAGAGAGAGGCATAATTCAGAGGAAGGGGATAAAAGAGATGAGCAGAGAGACCTGACTGTCAGGATGACATTCAGGATGACCCCGTGTTTCCTATGATGGGAGACCCAAGTCAAACCCCTGAGCAGTCAGCATATTCACGTACTTAGGCTTTCCTAACAATGCCTGGAGAGAAGGGTTAGAAACAGGAGGGTAGAAAATGAACTTTAGAGAGACTGGCAGGGAATAATAACAGCGAAGCAGACAAACTCTATTGTGTACAAGTCCACAGTCAAAGATTTTCTACCTCCCTGAGAATCCGTCTAGCTTGCAGGTAGAGTATTGACGGCTCGGCAGAGCATCACGGCCATAAAACAGACCACTGAGCCAGGCAATAAAAGAGAGAGGGAGAGAGAATAAGAGGTCTAATGTCTTGTTTATGTCCCCTTTATGGCATCTTTGAGATGCTCTGCAGTCCCACAGCTGGCTTTAGTTCATATGCTTTTCTGATTAAGGCAATACATACTAAAGCAATCTAATATTAATGTGCAATTTGGAAAAAATAGGGGGTGTGTGAAAAAGGGGAAAACTTCACAAACAGGGTTACTAAACAATAACAAGATACAAGACTTGCATAATTCTTTTTTAAATACATGCTTTATTATAAGTCCCTAAAACATTTATAACTCATTTTAAACACCCAATTCTACCATATTGTGTTTAGTGACACTAATCCTTGTTTATAGCCTAACCCTTTGAGAATAAGATTATGTTCCCAGTGAAGAGTAGTAACAAGTTTTATTATAACACTTCTGATCACAGATTTACAAAAACCTTAAATGAAAAATGAAAACGACTAGGATAATATCCAATGTGAAAAAAAGTGTATTTAAAATGAAGTGTAAAACTTGATGGATGAAATGTCTGCAAAAACACTTTCTAGAAAAAAAAGTCAAGCTTTTCATTAGGAACTTAACTACTGTTTTTAATTTTGAAGACTGGTTTTATGCTTGTAATTCTAATACTGTGAAATTCAGACAGCCTAGAGAAGTCTGAGTACTTGATAAAAATTTACCGAAGGATTTAGTTCTTTACATTATTAGGAAAGGATTGCATATTTTTTCTTTTTTCCTCTAAGAGAGTCCACCTTAACTTTGCTAATAATACTGAAAAGCATGTGACTATCTTAATTGTCATAAAGTCCTAAGGTTTGGGGGTAACCGTTTCACATAAGCAATTGTTATGGAAATGTTTTGGTATTATTGGCTCTAATCTTCAGATTTATATTGATAATCATGATGGAGTGGTTAAGTGAAAATTGGAAGACAGATATTTATATTCTGGTTCAGTCACTTTATTACCTGAGTCCCTATTTTCTCATCCATAAAGTGAGAAAACATATCCAGCCACCAGGGATTATGTGATGATTGAATAATGTGTCTTGTGCAAAGTAGTGGATAGCACAGTATCCAATACATAATGCACACTCAATAAATGGCAGCAATTTGTAACTATAATAAGTGATTGTTAGTATTAATAATAAAAGCCACCCATTATAGAAGAGTATTATTACCATCACAAAGCTTGATGTCTATCTCAATTCTAAGAAAGGCTATTTTCTACCTTCTCTCTTCTCTGAATTTCTACTTATGCTATATTATCATCACCAATAAATATTTCTTGTAAGCCTAATAAGCATAAGGTATTACATTAGGCCTTCTCGAGGATATAGCCAGAATCAATCATTCTCTCATGTTGGCCACTATCAGATACTTCCTCCATCACAGCTGAAACATTCTATATTGTGATGATTCAGTTGTACCTTATTTAACCCACTGGGTAATATGCATCCAGCATATTGTCTGGAACATAAGGGATGCTTGGCCAACATGGAATGAACATCCTAACCTCAAAATGTTCAAGTTGAAGAAACATGATAAGCATATTCTAAAAATCTATAGAATCGGACAAAGTTTCACATACTTACAAGGAAAAATAATTGGGGAGCTGTTATAGTTAATGTAGAAGTGAAATAGTGTTCACGCATGATAGTGTTCTGGGTGGTTCCATCCTATGCAGGTTTATGAAGGAGGGAATGGTAGGAGAAAAGGGAGGAGAAAACTCTTGAAGAATAAATGCTCAAAGAGTAGCTGGGAGAAGAATGGGATCACCCACTGGGCTCAGGGCATGCCAGTTTTAGTTTTACAGAAAAAAAAAAAGAAAAGTAGAAATTGGAATTCATTAAGAGGTCTAAAGGGGGCCCAAGATTTTAAACTGGAAGAAAATCAGCTTTTGGTTATGGAAAGGAGCTAGAATAATACAGAAGAGCATCCAAGAGAGTAATGCCCGTCAAGTGAAATCAACTCCGGATATTAATTTTAAATGTAAGGTGAAGGAGCCAAGTTTAACCTAATGATAGAACCACTCTCCATGGCTTTATTAACTAGAAAGTATGTTCCAGTGCAAATCAGCTGATGAGAAGGACTTTCCTTAGGAGAAGGTTTGAGTATTCTAAGGTTGGGAGCCATAGATGTGCCCTGAAGAAATGACTTAAGATGGGTCTTTAGTTGTGCAGGTTTCTAGGAATCCCAGAGAAGACTGTTATAGGTTAGGCAGAGAAGTTATTTAGTTTTATGAGCAACCAGCATCAGGTCTGAGGTTGATTGGAAAGAGGAGATTCTGAAAGGCACAGAATAGCCATGGAGTGGGAATATGGGACAGCTTAGACTCTGAGGAGGCAACCCAGGGAGTCAATTCACTGTCTTATAACAGAGGGAAGCTGGGATTTATCTGAGAATGAAATCTAAGATTGGTCTTGTTTTAGGCACAGAGTAGCTCAATCTCTGACCAGATCTAAGAGAACTGGCTCAAGGAGGTGATATGAAAGCCCTTATAATTTTATTTGTATTTCAATGAAGATCTAGAACCCTTATCACTAAAGTACACAAATGACTGGTACAAAGTAGGCAGTCCAATTTTTTTTTTTTGTAAATTAACTTGTTGTTACTCTTTTAATCCATCCCTCATTGTATTGGTTTTTCCATTGATTCAGTCAACATTTATCATTATATTTTAATTTTAAAATAGGAGTAGCTTTCTCATGATATTGGGGTGACAGGTGAGAAATCACAAATGTCAGTTTTGACAATTTTTGAAGATTGATCAGGGTGTTATATTATCAGTTAGCATGGCACATGAGAGGGGAAATTTATACCAGTGCATACTAGAAATACGAAAAGCCTGCCATTCTTCAAATGGAAATAAGGAAGAAATTTTTTCAGGGGTATCAGCACTAATTTTTCTTGAGCATACAGCATGCCACATATGAAAGAGCCAATGGCCAAGAACCTTTCCCTGGGCTGGCATCTTGTCTCCCTAGGTGGTGATTTATCATGAAAGTCAACATGGAAGGAAGAGGCCACCTACATAGGCAGCTGTCTGCAGTTCCCCATGGGAAGACCAGTTCTGATCCAAGTCAGGATGAAAAGCTGCTAGGGAGTGGAAGGACAGGCCCATTGTGGAAGTTCGATGTCTCTGGGTCATTTTTTCTAATGGCAAGTCTTGGCTTTTATTGGCCTTATGCCCAAGGCCACACCAACTCAGAAATAACCTTCCCATAGGAAGCTTTCTTGAGTTGTCTCTGGCTCATCATAATTTTTTTCTTCATTTGGATGCTTCTAGCACTTACCCAGACTGTTGAACTTATTCATTTGCATTTCCTTCTTTCCTTTAGAATTGTTCCCATTGTCATACACATTCTTAGTCATAAGCAAACTGTTGGCAGGTGATACTCATTTTCCTTTGTGTTTGACTCTTTCAAGTTCAATCAGGTTGTTAAATGAATGAATATAAATTGGGATTTGACTAAAATGTTGAATCTTAAATCAGGTCTTTTTAGTACATTACTCTGAGGATTTCAGAAGAGTATGACCAGAACAGAATGTGATCTGGCCAGATGACTCAGAGTGGAACTCTCTTAGGAGACACTCAGGGGGGCACTATGCCTGTTTCTCATTCAGATTCAGCACACCACCAGCTAACACAAGGTGAATAACAGCAGAAGCAAGAATGAAAAAAGACAACACTGCTAATAGGAACTCTCCATGATATCTGAGATTTCCTAGGCTCAAGACAAATGAGATCTTAAGTATTCTTTTCAATTGTGCATTGGCCACACTTCCCACAATACCGCTCTTTCCCTTTCTCAGAGGGAATGAACCTGACCCCATCTCCCCCCTCCCCCCAAAAAACATGACTAAGTAATGGGAAGAAAATGGGCTCTGGTACTCCCTGAACATAATCTACCCTACACATTAGACCAATGTTTTACAGTGCTTCTTCCCTTGACTGTAAACTCAGAACTCAGAAGTCTTGAGCAGAATGATCTCATCTGTTCCCACCCACCCACCCCCAGTAGCCCC
>NW_025999977.1:20317703-20356223 GCF_001458135.2 Marmota marmota marmota | reverse complement strand
CCCAGTAGCCCCTTTTGCTGATTTCAGCTCATCAGATCTCCTCCTGAGAGGGGGAGATTTTTGCATCACTGGGGAACATACTACAAAACAGGCTGGGAAATAGAAGTTTGTGACAGTTTTGCTGCAAACACTCATTCAACTTGAGGCCCCGTCTACATGTTGTACTTGCCTAGACAACTGACCATTGCCAGATTTTAAAGATAAGGGAGGGAGAGGGAACCTCTCTCCATCCAACTTTTACTCACGCCAAGAAATAAATAGATTAGCATTATTCTTGGCTAGTTCTGCCTTTTGCCTCAGAGTATGGATTTACCTAAGTGAGGTAAAGCTTGAAAACGAAATTAGCTAGTGAATATTTTCCTACCTATTGACACATAGTAAAATTATGCTGGTTTTAAAAAACAACACATCCTACTGGGGAATGATATTGACCAAATTATATTGTTATACTCAGTGCGTATACAAAAAAGTAATAATGAATTCCATCATTATGAACAACGATAACTGCAACAATTAAAAATGCAAAAAAAAAGAAATGCATCCTCTTCATAATGCATTGTTAGAGCCCAGTTTTCTACTGAATTCTTCAGGTTGCTAGATCCTCTATCTGTTACAGAAAAAGTCCAACTTCACCCCAGACTTGCAAACTCCACTTATGGTGGCTAATGTTTTATTTAATTCCATAACTTTCACACCCTTGTCCTCCTCCACTTCTCCTCTTCTTTTTGTTTGATGCTTTCTTGTAAAATTATTATTACTACTTTTAGAGCCACTCCGTCTCGCATCTCTGTCTCCTCCACCTACACACATGGGTCTGTTCCCTGTGACTCCCCCAGGCCCATCCCAGCTGCTTCTTAGGATCCTTCACCCACTCAGCTCTTGGCAACTTCTGTGCCACTGTCCCTTAATCTTGGAACAGCCTTCTTTCTGATCAATGTGTTTTGAGCTACCTCGGAACTTCAGAAAGAAAATTCCTTGGAATCCATCTGTTTAGAGAATCCGTCTACTTTCAAGATCACTCTCCCAACACTTTAAAATGTTGCCAGTGTGAGGCTCAACATTGTTCAAGGACCCTTCTGTTAAAGGCTTGGTCTCCAGGGTGGTGCTACAGGAAGGAGGTGAAACCTTTAAGAGGTGGGGCCTAGTGGGATGTCCTGAGGTTCTGGGAGTACCAGAACCTATTTGCTTCCCACTCTTAATCTACTTTTGTTGTTGTTGGTGGTGGTGGTATTTTCTTTTCTTTTTTTTTGGGGGGGGGTTGCGGGGACAGAAGATCAGATTTATTCCCTCTGAGAGAGAAAAAGAACAGAATAATGGGAGGTGTGGCCCATGCACAAGTGAAATAAATACTTAAAAATCATATCTGTTTTGAGCCTAGGAAATCTCAGATCATTTGGTGACTTTCGTTCAATAGAAGCAGCGATTCCCTTTTAAATTCTTGCTTCTGCTGTTACTCTCTTTGGGAGCATGCCCTTACTAAAGGGATTATTGGACCCCAGCTTCTTCCTCTTTCTCTCTCTCTTTTTTTTTTTTCATCTGTGAGGTGCAAGGCTCTCCCCACCATTGTCATTAGGTACCCCCATCAGAAGCCCAAAGCAATAGGTCTTCCCAATCTTGACCTCAAAATGACAAAACTCTGAGCCAAATTAAACCTTTTCTCTTATATATGCTCATTATCTCAAGTATTTTATTATAGTAGCAGAAGCGAATGCAAATATAAATTTGTTTTTATACATGAATTAGCAAACATTTCAGAATTTTTCAGAGGTTACTACAAATATCCCCAAGGTGCACTCAGAATAAAACCTTTAATTTTTCCCCTTTTATAAACGAAAATTTTAAAAGGCTGAACCTCAAGAAATGAATCTCCATTACAGTCTGTGTATCAATGCAGGAGTGTAGCAACATTTATATTGCTTTGGGCAGTTTAGAGTCTAGACACTGTTCTTGCACAGTTAACAATTTACTTTCCTCCTATAATATTATAGTATCATGTTAGAGCCTAATAAATCAAATATTCTGTAGACCACAGCATAGTTAACTTACTCCAATGACTTCCTTAATTCAGTACTGCTAGAAAGCATTTGAAAGCAGCAAATCCCAGAAGTCTTAATGACTTGTACATTATGCTGATGAAACTCAAGTATTCAAGCTACCTGGGAATGTTAGTGGCATGTGGCTTACACCTCAAACCAGCACTGTCAGTGGGTACAGCAGGAGTGGCAGCAGGCCATTTTCCTTTCTTCTTCAGAGCTACACATGACCACCACTGTGATTTCTACCACAGTGGATTTTCTTTCTAGGAAGCTTTCCAAGGTGTCTCTCACACTGCATAAGAGTTGCCTTTAACCCCATGCCTCACTTAGAATACTGATAACACACATTGTCGTATATTTCCCATGCTGTTCCACAATGTCTCTTACATGTGTAAAATGACCTCAAAATTTAAAAAATTAGTCTCAACAAGAATCCAATTCATAAATTTCCTGATAATAAAAGTATTTATTATGAAAAAGTTGTAAACAAAACTTTCTCATTATATATTAAGGTGATATATCAAAATATAATTATGGTTATGTTTCATCACTGAAATAAATATATATACATATCCATTTATAGATTTATAAATATCTATACAGTAGTCCCTCCCTTATCCACTGTAACCTCAGTACCAGATCTAGAATTTAATGTGTTTTTCATCTTAACTAAGTACTTACCATACTCTGTGGCCAAATTAGCACAAATTTCTTTTTCCTTCTTCACAGTTTCATGAATAGAAGATTCATTTTCACTGTAGATCTTAGCAACCTCAGCACACTATTTTTTTTTTATTAAGTTCAGAATTATTACTTTTCACTTAAAGGAACTACTTCACTGCTTTCTCTTCAACACACCCGAATTATCAACATCATTACTCTTGTGCTTTAGGGATATTATTAAGTAAAATAGGGTTACTAGAATACAAACACTGCAAATACTACCACAGTCAACCTGATAACCAAGAATTCTGTTTTTGTTATATGTTGTATTAAGCATATATAGCGTGGAAATGTTGGGCAAAGGGATAAATCCTATTCTAGATAGGTTGAGCTAGAGGACTGAAGACTTTATCTTGCCACTTAGAATGATGTTTTATTTAAAGCTTACAAGATATTTATTTCTAGAATTTTCCAGTTAATATTTTTGGACCATGATTGACTGTGGAGAACTGAAACCACAGAAAATGAGACTGTGGATACAGAGGGGAGTATACACATACACACACACACACATATGTATGTAACACACACATATATATATGTATGTAACTATAGATAGATTTCTATACAAAATCTGAACTTTCCAATTTTTATTTAATCATGATATAATATTTAGATAACAAAAATATTGTTTTAAAAATTCCTCATAATTCAACTGCTTTTTTTTAAATTAAAGAAAGCATCTAGAATTGCTCATTGTTAGCAAAGACTCTTTTGACAGAGACAAAGTAAAAAAAAATTCTGCACTGAAGATCTTAAAGATAAAATCTATAAATCTATAAGTGCAAAACAATCACAAGAGGTGGCTGCCAAAAAAGTGATGGTTCTGAAGAGGTTGTTTCAGTTAATGAATCTTAAAGCAGAAGGAGTTGAGAGCACTCTCTCTCCCTCCCTCTCATTTTTTAATCCACCAAGGATGAAACAGCACAAATCACAGTTCGATTATAGATATTAATAAGATTAGCATAGGCAGATATGTCCAATAGTCAAAGAGTCCCTAAACTGAGGTGTTCAAGAGGCAGCGAAAATTGGCAGGAGCCACCGATAGGAGCCCATACGCGGTTCTTATTCTCTATTACAATTTCAACTACTTATGATTCTAAATCCCAGTAAAAATAGGAATAATAATTCCTGTTTCCTGCTGAATCAGAAATATTCTCCCATGATAGGACAGGAGCTGTAGAAGAATACTGAGCTAAGAAGAAAAAATACTAGATTCTAGTCGTAGCCTCGAGCAGGGTACTTAGCCTGCCATTGAACTCCAGTTTCTTCATCTAGTTCTATTTAGTGGTATGTGGCCAAGGGCTGCATAAGAAAAAGGATGTTTTATGTGAACCATTATATATATTACTCTCACAATAGTACACTAAATCTGTCATTATCTTTAATTTATAGTTGACTAAACTGAGGCTCAGTGATCTCACAGATTATACTTAAAGTTCTTTCTAGAGGGGACAATTAACAGCCACTTCAAGTTGCCACTACAACCAGACAGGGTCTAATTCATCCCAAGGTTCCTCACGTTTTCCATTAATACTTGTTTATTGATGAATATTCAGCTTGCCCAGCATATTCAATAAGTAAAACAATAGATATTCACCTAGGAATAGAAAGGAGACAGTACAGGGATGGAGAATTTTTTATTCAGAGCTGAAGCAATCTACCTGACCCTTTTTTTTTTTTAAATGTATTGGGGATTAAACCCAAGGGTGATTTACCACTAAGCTATATCCCTAGTCCTTTTCATTTGTTATTAAGACAAGTTCTCCATAAATTGCCCGGGCTGGCCTCAAACTTGCAATCCTCCTGCCTCTGCCTCCAAAGTCACGGATTATAGGATTCCCCCACCTCACTTGGTTGGCTTGACAGTCTTCACATATTTTAAAATATACCCCATTTGTAATAATTATAATGGATTTCAAGGGGAAAAATAACTTGATAAGAGATAATAAAATGATCTTATCTGAAAAAAAATCCATTTCTAATTAATTGGTACCAACTGAATTTTTTTTTCTCTCACTAGAACACTGTTCTGGGTGCCCTCAGGCTCTGACCACTTAAAAGGAGGGTGAACAGACCTAACAGCAGTCACTTTCATATTGTCTCCTTAACAACATAGGAACATGCTGTCCTTTAAAAATATATAATTTTTTTAACCTTTGCATTTTGTATTTACTCAAACCTAAATAGAGAACTTCTGCTAAGGTAGTAGAAATGAATGCCAAGTTCAGCTCAATTCAGTTAGTTGTGCTAAAGGCTAAAATTACAGGAACAGCATGAAGAAATAATTGACAGCTGAAGTGCATGGTCCTACGAAGCCTCTCTTCAGGGAATCTGTGATTGCTCTTAATGGCATTTTTTAAAAAAATGGTCCTGTTAATTTTTAAGATATTTTTAAACACTCGATTTCTTTTAAAACAATCAGCACCATTATGAACTCCCAGGAGGCTCTGAATTAAGAAATGAATACCTGTGTTTCATAGCACTTTACAAAATACTCTGTGTGGACAACAAATATCAGATCCACTAGGGTCCCAAGTAACACAACCCAAGTCCTAAAAATGTAGGACTTAAAGATGATTAAATAATTAATCACAATTAAATTCCTCAATTGATCTTAATGGAGCTAAACACAAGAAACACAAGAGGAGTCCATGGTTTTCTCATGCACTTTCAGTCTTTTGTTGCTTTACTCTTTCACAGATTAAAGGTGAATCATTTTATACAAGAATCAACCATGATAAAGGAAAGATAAATTTTTTGGGGGGGGGCATATGTTATTATCATTTGAATGTATACCCCAAGTTCCTTTGTTTAAAATTTAATCATCAATATCACAGACATGCTCGCACATGTCCACTTGTGCTGTCTTGCCTTTCTGCCTTCCACCATGGGATGACACAGCATGAAGACCCTCACCAGAGTCCAGCACCTTGATATTGGACTTCCCAGCCTCTAGAACTGTGAGGAATAAATTTCTCTTCTTTATAAATTATCCATTATCAGTTATTCTGTTAGAGCTACACAAAACAGACTAAGACAATGTGATTTTCAACCAGATCATTCACAACCTAGAGAAATAAAATAGAATGATTATGAATAAAAAATGTACTAGAATTACATTTGAGTTGCACAAAACTGTTATTGATCTACTCATAAGGTAAATATAATGTATCTATATTTGTAATTACTTATAGTCACCAATAAACATGACCCTATTCTTCATCTCTTTGGTGACCTTCTGGAGATCATCATTGTATAGAGGACCTGCCTCAGCTCTGCCAATGCTTAGAACCTAGGGCATATGTAGTTGCTCTTTCATAGACACTTGGAACACTTACAAATGCTGTACTTTATCTTTATTGCACTATATACAAATGAGAGTTTGGCTCTTTTGCATCCTGATAGTGAAAACATCTTCCAGAAATGCTCCCCATCAGAGAGTTGGCAGCAACTCTGAAATCTGGCTCCTCACAGAAGGACATTCTCTAAGGAGTGCTGTTGCTTTGGAATTGTAATTTTATGATCCTCAATTCCATTCTATTATATTGAAATTTAGGATTTTTGTTAAAACTGATCCTGATAGTCCAGGAATTGCAGGACATTCTGGCCTTATCATTTTCCAAAAATACCTTTCAACCATTCTTTTATTCTTCCACTTATTTGACCTTTTATTTGGGGGGAGGGGCGTAAACTAAGGACTGAATTCTGGGGCACTCAACCACTGAGCCACATCCCCAACCCTATGTTGTATTTTATTTAGAGACAGGGTCTCACTGAGTTGCTTAGCACCTCACAGTTGCTGAGGATGGCTTTGAACTCGAAATCCTCCTGCCACAGCCTCCTGAGCCATTGGGATCAGAGGCGTGCACCACCACATTGGGCTTAAGATATATACTTAATATGTCAGTGTTGGGTCATATATTATTGATACCAGGACACTTAATTTTACTGACTATGATTATAAGCAGTTAATTTTACTGGCATTTTTTTATTGAATGTCTTTCACTTAGTAAAGTTTTCCTGATAGACTTGATGATCACCAGAACAAAAACAACAACATCAAAACCTGGTTGTTAGTTTTGAGATATTTGGAGCCTGGCTACTTTTGTGGATATTACATTAAACGAAAACAAAACAAAACAAAAACACACCCTCAGGGCTTTGAGAGTATGCTTATAAGCAGCACAGTATGTGGTCAACCTAATAAGGAAGACATAATCCAAGTCAGTTATTTGGTATACCAAGGCAAAAAAAAACAAGGACTATAGAAGTTTTGAATGAGTTGACCTGATAATATACAGACAGGTATAGGCATGTGCTTGAATAGACACACATCTGTTATCAGTGCTCTTTGCTAATTATATTCCAGAAAATATGGAATTAAATATAAACACTTTGAGTCCAATAACAAATGTTACATGGATATATTTTGAGAGAGCACGTTCTTAGCTAAGGTCTATATTAGACCTTACAATCATAATCAGTAAAATTAACTGCTTATAATCATAGTCAGTAAAATTAAGTGTCCTGGTATCAATAATATAAGACCCAACACTGACATATTAAGTATATATCTTGAATACACCCAAATGTACAAATTTGTAATACCGGCTCTTTCTCTTCCCTTTCTTTCCTTTCTTCCGAATTATTTCCAATTTGCTAAAAATCTCAGATAAAAGGGTATCTTCCCAGAGCTTCTTTGAGTCCCCAAAGAAGATCAGATTTCCTAGTAATTCCCTTCACTGTATTTGAAACATCTCCCACAGTTTCAAAGTAAGCCACTAACTCATTGCCAGTGTTCATCCTCTATATTTAATTTCATTCAGCAAGAGATTGTCTGCTTTCTTTGCCAGTGCATACAGGAGATTAGGAGCTGGAATTTAGTAGATGCTTCATTTGTTTTCTTGAGAAGATTGTTGAGTTAACCCAAACTCCAGGAGAGAACCTCATATTCAAATGGAACTTTCAATACAACATTGCGCATCATACATGATAATGTGATGGTATCAGATTTCTTTTTAAGAAAAGGCTAACATTGAAATTTCAAATTGTTAATGTCACACCAAGCAGAGCGGTAAAAGCCTATAATCCCAGTGGCTCAGGAGCCTGAGGCAGGAGAATTGCAAATTTAAAACCAGTCTCACAATTTAGCAAGGCCCTCAGCAATTTAGCAAGATCCTGTCTCAAAATAAAAGATAAAAAGTGCTTGGGATGTGGGTCAGTAGTTAAGTGCCTTTGGGTTCAATCTCTGGTACCCCTCTCCTCAAAAAAATGTTATGTCATGCTCATGCTTAGAATCATTTATATCAAGTTAGTCAGTTGAATCTCTACCCTTTGCCAATTTCTTTGTTCTTAAATAGTAGCATTAGACTGTTTAGGATATCAAATTATATTGTAGCTGTGTCCTTTCCATAAAAAATGGTAAAATCAAGACAGAGTTAAGAAACATGGTTTTTCTTCTATTTATTATACAAATACCAGTAAGTTAGTACATCATGGGTTTGGCTAATTAAAAGGATTTCACCTAGAGGATAATGGGATATTTGGAAAATATGAGAAATCTTCATAAGATAAATACATTCTCCTATCCCTTACTTCTATTTTTTGTTTAATTCCATTAGTTAAAAAAAAAAACACATTTCTTTTGTACATTAGGCTTTTAACTTTTAACATCTATTCAATAACCCAAAATTTAAGACAATACCTCTTTGTGAATTTTAGAAACATTTTCACTTATTCCTGAAAGTGACTGGTTTTCACAGGCTGGTATGTCCCACAATGATTTAATAATTATTCAATGCTTATTGTATTAGTAATATAAAAGTAGGTGACAGAATCCATATAAGTCGTCTTAGTGTTTGATAATGTGCAAGACCAGGAATGTTAAGAATAAGCCATTTCATTAGAGTTGATGCTATTCACTTTAATACGCTCTGGACTCATTTCCTTGGGCTTTGGGAACCTGTCAACTTTTACTTCCAGAAAACTTTGTTTAATTTGGGGCCTCCCAGTATAGCTCAGACTCCTGGGACAGCAGAATTAAAAGATCTTGGAGGTGGGGCAGAGCGGTAAATACTCAGGAAGTTGACTTAGATCTGTTAAAGAGGTTCGCAAGTTTGCAGAAAGAAAAGAGCAAGAGGAGTTAACAGAAAGATAAAAGTAAATAAGACTGAGATAAAGTGCTGGAAATATAAAAACAGGTCCCTAGGTTGACTGAATATTAATAGGGAATGGGAAGGCGAAATGAACCACAGCAAAGCCTGTGGGTCCAAATGCTATTGGAATAAGAAAACTGTAATTTAGTAAATTTGATTATAACTAATCCTAATTATATTGCTTTAAAAAGAGTCCACTTTACTTGGGAAGAGAATACTTGTGATTCAAAGTTTATTTTCTTTAAACTAACAGCAACACTGTTTAAATATACTTACGAGCAATCCTATCATTTATTTGAAAAATGTAATGCATGACATTAAAGATTTAGGAACACTGGGACAAAGTTGGTCTGTGTCAAGAATCAAATCTTCTACTATCCCCCGGAAAAAAAAAAAAAAGAATCAAACCTTCTGGCAAGGGTTCCTATTCTAGTTTATTTAAGTTCCAAGGTACTAATAACACAGGCTGGCTTTTAGCAAATGGATCAATGAGTCTTAATCCCAGATCTGAGACTCTCTGTTGGTTACTAAGCTTCTAATTTACAGAGAAGAATGAGAATTAAAATGGTCAGGCAGCAAAGAATGGCTTAGGGAGGAAAGAGAAACAATTGAAAGTATTTTCCTTGATTATGCCTTCTCTTTTTTCTGTTTACATGCAGTTTCTGCACAATTCAGAAAGGGATATGCAGAGGGAATACATTATTTAATAATATATTCTTCTGATAATAAAAAAAAATCTTATGAGCAATTGACTTCTTTGCACTTGTAAACATCTCTGCAGATTAATTTTTGCTGCTACTTAATGAGGCAAATTATGAAATTTACTTATCAATTTATCAAAGTTGTCATCTATGATAATCTTTGAGGTGTCTCTTTCCTGAATTGTTTCCTGTTCATCACTTATAGTGCCACTCATGCAGTTCTAAAATGACTTGATCACAAGATTTATGCAATAAATGATCAAATCGAACCCTCCTAATAATACTAAAAACTAGCAAAAAAGACCCTAGAAAAGAAATCAAACTGCAAGGAACCTTTCAAATAAGCATTTTATGTGGTTGTTTTACTTTCTATCTCATTTCTATATCTAGACCCATCATTATTATCCAGCTGAACAAAGGGCTGAGTTCTGAGTATTTACAGAACATTATTGCACAATGCATTTCACTGTACTTATTTTTTGACAGTCCTGACTCTAGAAAATTAGTAGATGATAGGATCATGGAAGAGGAAGGAAATGATAATGTATTTAAATCATGAGAAGGTAAGTTAGATTGTAGTAGGTAGTGCAAGAAAGAAAAGAGCAAGAGGAGATATACACAACAGTAGAGTATATTTTGACATATTATACATACATGGAGTATCACTTATTCTAATTAGGATCCCATTCTTGTGGTTGTACATGCTGTGGAGTTTCACTGTGGTGTATTCATATATGAACATAGGAAAGTAATGCCCAATTCTTTCTACTATCTTTCCTCTTTGCATCCTTGTTCCCTTCCCTTCATTCCCTTTTGTTTAATCCACTGAACTTCTATTAAAACTGATATCTAAATAATTTATATTATAAATCAGTACCAATGTGGGGGATCAATTGTCAAACTAGAATAATTTGAACAGTAAGGGGAAAAAAGGAAAACTGAGACAAAGCCATGGAGGAGAGAGAGAATTAATGGCAAGAATCATATTCTTTATATCACTCATAGCTGATGCTTGATAAACACATGTTCTATACAGGAATAAGCCTGTTAAAAACAAACAAAAAAGAAGCAGAGAAGAGTTTTCAGACAGGCAGCCTCTGAGCTGGATCAGGTCTGAAAACTGGGTGCTTTGGCCAAAGCAGTGTATTAAAAGCAAAAATGAATAATGTTAAAAAAATCAATAGATTTTACTTAAAAGTCTCCATTTCTTTAAAAGTTAGAAGACATGGCAACAACCCTGGGATAGAAGAAAATGGCTAGAACTTTGATAGATAAATTCCAGACCACAAAGAAACCGCAAACATTTTCAAAGCAACAGGTGCTTTCCAAGAAAAACTTTTTTTTTTTTTTTGGTCTGGAGAGTATTATTGTCTAGTACTTATAACTTAAAAGCTCTTTCTCTACAAAAATAAAGTATGTGCATATCTGATAAATAAAGTCTTTGAAAGACTTTATTTCATTAGTTTTCAAAACTCTGCACATAATTTCTATTTTCTTATTTTACTGCCACTTGTTCTCAGAATTGAGTAGCCTTTTAGATAAAGTCACATTTCCAATGATATCTGGTCTATTTAGTCATTTAATTTATGTGCCTCCTAGAAGGTGAACTTAATGATGCTTCAGTTATAATTTCAATGAAATAGTCTAGGGAGAAGGAATAAAAGGCAATGTGTGGGTCTCAAAGCAGGAAAACAGGAATTTGTCTGTTAA
Organism: Marmota marmota marmota; assembly: GCF_001458135.2. Lineage (NCBI taxonomy): Eukaryota > Metazoa > Chordata > Mammalia > Rodentia > Sciuridae > Marmota > Marmota marmota. The sequence goes on along the minus strand of NW_025999977.1, from coordinate 20,344,895 downwards.
TTTAAAGAAGTGAATATATCTTAGCTGTTGAACACATGTAAAGAATTTATGGAAAATGAGAAAGATGGATAAAATTAGACTACTTGAAAGTGAATGTTTTCTCTTTTGAGACTGTGAAAATTTGAGATAAATAACATTGTTCTTTGCTTTTATCATAGCAACTACATTTTTTCCTTTTTTTTTCCTCTAAGGTTTTTGCTACGTGGAGGTGTTCCTTTCACAGATTTGGAAAATAGGCTCAATCTACTATTTCTTCATGGTTTTATTGCTCCATGAGAATCTGGCAAAATTTCTGCTCACTTGCTGCTGACACATACAAGTCCCAGAGAAAGAAGAAAATAATGGGGAGAATTAAACTAGACAAATCAGAGACGGCAAATGAACCAGAGACACTTTCAGACCAACAGGTGTCATCTCCAGAGATTAGCTATCTTGTTGTCTGCAAGTTGTCATTTACTCTGTTTTGTAATTGAGGACTATTTCTCTACCACTATCAAGTATTTGACACAATAGTTCATTCTCTGTTTGAAACCCTTTATTTCCTCAGCCTCCAGCATGTCACACACAAGTTCCATTTTTCCCATTTTGTTGACCATTTATTCTCAGATTCCTTTGCTAGATTCTGCTTTTCTGGTGACCCCCACATATTGGAGTCCTCAGTTTCTCCTGCCTCTAAATCCCGCTTGTGGGCAATTTCACCTGGTCCTCCTACTTCAATCAACAATGTTAAGTTTCTATCTCCTGTCTGTATTCTCTATGGAAATCCTGGCTCTTCTATCCCCCTGTCTACATGACTTCTCTCCTTTGAGACCTACTTTGCGTGTCAAAGCCAGACTTCTCACTTTCTATCTCAAAACTAAAGCCTAAAATAAAAAAAAATCCGCCTCCCCACTTACTAAGTAAAAAGGCTCTTGATTTTCTCTTCTGAATCTTGGCTTTCTTAAGTGCCAACAAACTGGAAAGGTCAGAGTTAAAGAATACACTTAACCCTGCTTTATTTCATTCTGCACATCTAACCTGTTCACTAGTGCCGTCTGCTGTGCCTCTGAAATGAATCCAGAATTTAACCATTTCTTACCTTAAACTACATACCACCTATATCTCTTGTGTAGATGCCTCTAAAGCAGCATTCTCCTGGGTTTGCTGTTTCCCACTCTTGCTTATCTAAGTTCTAATTGTCTACAATGAATTCACACTTATCTTTTAAAAAGTGCCCATCATTCACATGATCAAAAGCTATCAATGGCTTCCCATTACACTTAGGATAAAATGAAAATCTCTTTCAATGACCTGAACTCTATGAGAAGGTATCTGGCCCCTCTCTTCCTGGCTGCCCATCACTGTCCTTCCTGACCATGCTTCTTTAGTTACCCAGGACTTCTTAGTTTTTTGTTTTTAAACATGCAATTCCTATTTCCATGCCTTGAGATCTGTTTCATCAAGTCCTTTACATGAATACTTCCCTTATTTCATTTTAAGTCTATGATCAAATGTCCCTTTTCAGATTCAACTTCCCCTCATTTTTCTTTCTTATATAGCCTCCCTTTTCTTTCTAGTACTTGGTACCCCATTTTCCAACTATGTTTTTCTTCATAGGTATTACATAAAATTATAATTACATATATCATGCCTTTGTCTAGTAGAACTCATGTTTTCTAAGGGAAGAGAGTCTATTGTCATGTGTCACTTAATGACAGAGATACAAAGTCTGAGAAACACAGCCTTAGTCAATCTCATCATTGCACAAATGTCTTTGAGTGTACTTACACAGTTTAAAATAAAAGTCTTTTGAAAACTAACTATCTAAATAAATAAATAAAATGTCTATGATGTCACTATGCAATATAATCTTAAGGAACCACCATCATTGTTCGGTCAGTCACTGCATCTTGTCTATGTTCATCCATGAAAGCTGACACATTGTAAATTGGCACTCAACAAACAGTTGCTGAACAAGGGAATAAATAAAGGACAACTACAATGGAATACCAGAAAACTATCATAATGTTTCCTAATTCTTGACCTTCTATAAAGAAGTGCTAAAATACATGACTTAATTAGCAAAACAAAACAAAAAATTCTCAAAAAGTTTTATCTGAGAAGATTGTCAGAAAGGATTTTTCTGTAAATCATTTCTTTATCTTATCCACATTTACTTTGATAAGAGAGTAGTTCCCAACATGTACATCAGCTTTGGGAAAAATCAAAATAGGTCCTTTACATGCTTTCTAGCCTTAAAATCTGACTTCATTCACTTCAATTGAATACACAACTACCATTTCATCATAATCTGCTGAAACCTATGGAAGATAACAAAATGAACCACAGTAATTAATGTTTATAATTTATATAAGGCAATGTGCTAAATGTTTTCTAGGCAATATGTCATCTCAATTCCTTGTGACATCCCTACGAGGTATAATGATCCCTACTTCAGAGAGGAGAGAACTCAGGGTAAATTAAATAACTGTGTACCCAAGGTAACTGTTAAAGGGTGGAGATGGATCTTAAGGCTTGCCTTTCTGCAGGTTATATTGATGATTTTCAGTATAGCATTTAGCATCATTAAACTAAATATGTACACTCTCTGTTCCATCTGCAAGGATTAACAACAGGAAAGGGCATTTACCTATGTCTAGAATATCCTTACCAATATTTCTGAGTTATTGAATTATGAAAGTTTGGTTTTTATAAACTAAAATTAGTGCTTAAAATATAGTTTGCAAATAATTATGATTCAATATCCTAATGAGAAAACTAGCTGCTACCCAGTACCCAGTAATGTAAATGATCCCCTGTGCATGAGCATATGCAGGTGAAATTGCCTAGGAGGGAGATGCTTTTGTATCAAAGCATCTTAGGCACTCATATCTGTGGAAGTGGGTTTCAAGAACTATCACTCTTACTTTAAATAATGAATTCTGTTTGTTTCAACTTCATTATTATCAATTAACTTGATAACTTATATAATGATGCATGTGGAAATCAGAACCACTTGTGACTTTATGGATGTATTAAGGCTAAACATTAAGACATTTATACATAGCAAACAAATATGAAATCTACACTCCTGTCACAAAGTAAAGGCATACATATAACCCACACTGCTTGCATATTTGCATTTTTTTTAAGTACAGTGAATGTTTCTATGTCGCCCAGAGGTTTTGGTTTCTTTTTTTTTTTAATGAAATAAAAACAATTATGATCCAAAAACGACTGAGAACTTCTGCTCGATGTTGACAACTCTCTGGTTGCATTGTTCTACTGCTTCCCAAGCTAGTGTATAAGACAGGCACACTTACCAGGCAGGGCAGAGTGAGATAAGTGCAACCAGAAAGGAACAGATAAACTATCAAATGAAGTACCTAAGCCCAAGTCAGGACTGTGGAACTCAAGCATTCCAGAGTGGTATATATTAAAATTCAGAAACCGTATAGCATTTTCTTAAGGAATCTAGCAAAGACTGATCTTTAGTCATTCTTCATAAGAAGGTTTCTGAACCACTTTACATAGAAGGGGGAGCAGCTTAGTTTTCTTAAGTTTGGGCTTAAAGTCAGAGTTATAGAAGACTGATGGCTTCTAGCAAGATGTAGGGAAACCTGGAAGGGAAACAGGAAGAAGATATATCCATCACCTTGATTCCCTTCCAGAAGCAGCAGGCTCAATCCCCAGTTGCTTTTTGACTATTGTCAGTTAAAAAAGAAAAAAAAAAAAATGGGCAGACTCAAAGGGAACCGGTTCTGTTTAGAATTGTAGAGGTAAATGAAATTTTTATCTCATTATGTATATAACTAGTGCTAGTTATTGACCTGATTCTATAGTACTCTACAGTAAAAGAAATATTTATGTATAAAAAGTTGTAAAATAAATTCCCATTCCAATTGCCACGTTAATTGGCCAACAAATAAAATAAAATTGCAAAACAAAATAATACCCTGTGATGTTTTTAAAAGACAGTTTTTATACACAGCAAACAAGATATTATAATCCTAAAAATAATATAAGGACATCATTAATTGTTGAACATAGGAAGGGGAAAATGTTGGAAATATCATTATCATCAATTTTAAATACTGTACACAAAGCAAGAGGTGACTATATATCAAGAGGCTCTGACATTTTTCAAGTTCGTGGGCTCTGAGGTTGATTTTTCTCTATTAAAGGGGATTGATTTATTAGCCAAGTTTCCCCCAATAACTCCCAGCACATGCAGAACTATTCAGAAAATCTGCATTAATTCAAGTCTCCAATAAGGTTATTCTTTTTATAGATTCAAACAAGATGAAATTTTAAATTTCTCCCTGTGCTAAAGTTTACTGGCTATTGTCCTCATTATCTTAGCATTCTTATTAGTTCTCTTGAGAAAGCACCTTTGGTAAAGTCAGGTAACTAAAAAGCATATTATTTGAAAATAATGTCATTCAAGCATTGGAGTCCTTCTTAAAAACGAAAAAGAAAATACATTCAACTGGCACAATATGTTAGGCAACGAGAAAACAAACAAACAAAATAATAACTTGTGAAAATGTGTGTGGATCTTATGTCAGATACACAGGAGACCTCAGTCAAACAAGTATGTTTGTGGAAATGTAAATAATTTATCAGGGTGGACTGAACTGGGGCAGAGCCTCTACCAAGTAACATGAATACAGCTATCTTCCCTGTGAGAGACATTTCCATTTGCAGGAGTGAGGTCATTGGGATTAAGGGGCGCTGTCTTTGGACAGGATTTACTTAAACTCAGCTGGTTCAGAAATGCAATTGTTCCCTAAACAGGCGATTTCTTATGCATTTACTATTAGCATTTCTAGAGCTCCACTGTGTCTAGCCTGGTAGTATAAAAGTGATATGATATTCAATTATCAGCCTAATGGTGGGGCTGGAAGACGCCCTGAGTTTCAGCCAGTCATTTTTTTTTTTATTTGCTTTTGATGGGAGAGGGTGGGCGAGTAGGTGTACAAGCACACACATGAAATAAAATTTCTTTTCTACACAGCTGGAGTAAATTATAGCGTGTCTGGACAAATACGTGTGTGACTATTTTCAGGACTGATTTGAGGTCATAATGGATTTTAAAAAGTAAAACTCAAACAGAGAATAAGCTTGATTATTCTACTCACTCTGTTTTTATGTTTTTCATCTAGATTTTAAAAGGTTGTGTGCTTAAAGGACCTTAGTCATTTTTAAAAAATGATTAGAACCTCTGAATTCAAGGAGAGGGAGTAAGGCTGATCCTAAATCCTCTATAAAACCAGGCTGATACAGGAGAAGGTCTGCAGAGAATTATTTCCTATTATTAAGCATAGCTGCCAGTCATGGGAGAAAGGGTTATTTGCATCTTATTTTTCAATTTCTTGACCAAAACTTTTAAATTTTTCTGGTAGTGCTTTCTAGTAATGTTAGAGGGGAACACATTTTTTCTACTCCAGTATTCCATGAGAAATAATTTTATTTTTTCCTCTTGGCTTGTCTCATATCTTTGGTTATTGTACTTGGGGGACAATAATTGGATATATTCTACCTAGTTCCATGTTTCTTGCTCGGAGGGGAGCATAGGCCATTTTGATCCCTAAAGGTCTCTGATTCATGGGTGCATCTTGCCCAGAGCCAAAAACTTTTGTTTTTGGGAATTAGGCTTGCTTAATCCAGGGGTTCTGTTAGCAGGTTCATGGTGATCTCCCAGCTGTGTCTTGTTGCCCAGATTGGTTTTGTTCATATGTTTTTGTTGTTGTTGTTATTTGTTTGTTTTGTTTTGTTTTTGGTACCGGGCATTGAACCCAGGGGCACTTAACCACTGATTGACACCCCCAGCACCTTTTATTTTTTATTTCGAGAAATGGTCTTGCTAAATTGCTGAGACTTGCTTTGAACTTGGCAATCCTCCTGCCTCAGGCTCCTGAGTTGCTAGGATTATAGGTGAGCACCACCCCGCCCAGCTGTTCATGTGGTCTTGAGAAAGCTTTGTATTCTTTTAAAAAACTTACACTACTCTAAATCTATGTGACTGGAACGGAAGCACTTACAAAAACAATAGAAATTCTAAGAAAATATCATCTCTGAAAGAAATTTAGTTTTTAATGCATAAGTATAGTATGGATGAGCGTTTATTTAAAACATTGAAAGAGGTGAATGTTGCCTGATGAATGGGAGTTGTCAAGGGAACAGGGGCTAGTAAGGAGGTTAGAACACAATACAAGTACATAAGCATCAGGGAGAACAGTACAATCAATACTGGCAACGCAGAGCTTCTGGCCCAATGATACCACAAGACAGAACATGGGTTGAAGGGACAACTGTACTTGGCTCCTCCCCAGATGGTTGTCTTCATCTATTTGTATACTTTGCATACACATGAGTGACAGTTACTTACTGGGATTAAAACATGAACATGTCAGGAAAAAACAGAAACAAAGAAGTAATGTGACTCTCCCTTCTGCTACCATATTTCTCTTATCCCAATCACATGCAAGCTTTCCACATTATAGACCTGAGAGAAATAGCAGAACACACTATGTCTAAGATAATAGTTTATTCATTTACTTTGCCCCTCACTTTTAATACTCAAGTTGTTTAAAGCCCCTGAAAACAAACAAACAAACAAAAAAGGATGTTAGTGAGGGTGGGGCCTTCAGAACCTCCACTGCTTACATAAACAATGAGGGGGTATTTTCAAATTCATAGATTCCTAGTTGTCATGGACAGACAGAGGAACACTGGTAATGCTTCAATAAATAAATAAATAAGGCCAGAGAGTATCAATGCCCAGACAACAAGATCACATTTTTATTAGCAAACCTACAAAAACCCTAGATCAAAATTTTTTAGGTAAAGGGGCATTAAAAAACTTTTAATGAACTAAAATGGTATTGAAGTATACTAACAATCTTGTCAATGTAGACAAATAAGCTTCTAATCTGTATCTATAAAATTATCCCCAAAAGTACACACTAACACTATGAATGCTGAACATAAAAAACAAAGTAGGCTTTGAGCAAGGAAACAGGAGTGCTTTGCAAAGTAAGAAGTGTGTACTTCATTAGATTTGGTAAAACTGAAGATATGAACATATTAAAGAGGTATGCATATAATAAGTCTGCAACTGATTACCAAAGAGCATTTTGTGATTCTGTGCAACACACTTGGTTTGATGCTCTGCAAATCCTGTTCACGTTTGCTGCTGTGTAATCACCTCTAAGGAAAGTTCCAGAACAGTGAGTCTTATGAACTACACACAGTTGCTCCTTCTTAAACTGAAATATTGTGGTCCTTTCCCAATTCTCAGAAAAAGAAATTTATCAAGCCCCCTTGGCCCTGTTATCACATTGTCTTCATATTTAATTCCAAGCATTTCGCTTACCTTTTCAGGTTCTTTCACACTGAACTTGGGAAGGTGCTTACACTGAGTTTTATGCTGCTGAAATGGGAATAATATATTTAAATCTATGTTTTCAGATGGAAAGACCTACTAATAAAATTACTCAATGTACATGTCTGAAGCACATACCATTATTGGTAATGGTTTCAAAAAATCACTACTAAGGAGGAATAGCAACTGCAGGAGAGTGCTGAGATTAGGTTCTAGCCTCTGCCTAGAACTGGACACAGGCCCTTTGGCAAGTGATGTGACAGTGACAATCAGGGACTTGACTTCCTTACTGGCGAGGGGAGGGAGGAAGCTTAAGTAGCCTGTAATACAAAACTCTCTAAGATTTATTCCACCTCAGAAAGGTTGATGATTCCTGGCCCTTTGGCAGAGTGAATCCTGCTAGCCTCCTGGGACATGCAACACTGGTCTAGTTGCAAGACAATTGGAACCCTGTGGAGCAATTCTTCAATCCTGGGCCTAATGGCAGAGAAAAGGCAAAGGCACAGGAGCAGCCATGGAGCAATTCTTCCAGACTGAGATTATCTTTGTTAGCAAGTTCTTAGGAAAGGTTAGGGCTGTCATTTTATTTCCTTCCAAACTAAAAACCTCTTAAAAGTGACTTAGAACCCCAACCAGGGTGAATTTCCTCATATTCCTCATGATGTTTCATCCTCTCTTTGTTATATTCAAAGCAGGGGATGATCATGCAAACCTTTTCCCTTCCTAGAGGCCTGAGCTCAGGTAATGTACTCCTAGGAAAGGGAATCCTCTTCCCCTGTCGGCCAAGGAGAAGGAGGGGTGGGGTGGAACTCCAGGAGAATGAACTGAAAGATCCCAGAAGCTGCTCAAGCTTGGAAGTGCCTAGAACAGCAGGCCTTTAATCTGATCGAATCTGGGGAAAATAATAACCCAGAGGAATTCAAACCAGCATTGCTTATCTTCTTTTATCTGTTCCAGTTTGGAAAATAAAATTATTCTGTAGCAGAAGTAGAGTAAATATGACAGGTATTTGCTTAGGTACCAAGGGATCAAAGTCATAGAGACTTCATGCCTTTAATTTTTTTCACTTATTTATTATACTCATTAAAAGGAAGCAGAGCTCAAGAGAAACTTTTCATGTAAGATGCATTTGCTGTATCAGCCATAATTTTTTTCCTCACAGTTTTGTTTAATATTTAAAAAATTGAAAAGTTATGCTTAAGTGATATGGCATAGTGAACTATTTTCAATGATAAATATCATCTGCCAATCTAATAAATGTGATTAAGGGTCTAGTGAAATAAATAGAGAAGAAAAAACCTGAATAGAATGGTGGGGGGGGGGGGAAGCAAAACCCCCTGGCACCATGAGCAGACAGCAAAGCTGAATTTCCTAGGCCATAGTGCCCCCTGCCGGGACATCTTGGAAGTGGTGCCTCCTGGACCCCAAATTGACCTCCTTGGTTAGACTACAGAAAGGGAGGTATCACATTTTGAACAGTCTTAAGGGAAGGAATACATGCATATTGTTTTCATCTATTTCTTTTATGTATCCATGATTGGCAGTAGAAGAACTGTGTTATACATAAAGAATCCTAGAGTCCATCAGAATAACTAGGCTTAGCCTCTTGTATTTCATGAATGTAGATCTTGCTCAAAGATCTTTAGCCAGTTCCCCCTCTGTCAATTGCAATTAATAATAATAATAATAATAAATGATAGCTGTTATAATGAAAACCAGAAGAGATTACACATGAGAAAGAGTACTTAAAATGACATAAAACATTGCAAGATAGATATGATGTAAGGGTGAGGGTAAGGTGAGACAATTCCATTAACCACTAAAATAACTTCCTTCTTAGTCATCAGTAGGTGCTCCAGGTGGACACCCCAGACATAAATGCTGAACTCTAGACCTTCAAGTCCCTAAAACAGCATTGTTTTCCAAGGACTCATGTGTGTCTTTCAGAATTTTACCTTCAAATCCTTTATTTAACAACTTAATCTAGTGAAGTAGTCCCCCTCTTATCCAATGAGGAAGCATTTCAGGACCCTCAGTGGATGTTGGTAATTTCTGATAGTGCCAAGTTATACTTTGTTTTTTCCTATATGCCCTGCATAATTGCCTCACGGTACCAGAGATAATCTATCCTTCTGGGTTTTATGCCCTTCTGCCTCATTTGCATCCTTACTATTGCACTTTTGGGGCATTATTAAGTAAAACAAAGGTGACTTGAAAAGAAGTGCTGTGATACCTCAACAGTCAACTTAATAAGGAAAATGGCTACGAAGCAAATAATGGGTGGGTAGTGGATAAAGGGTGGATACGCTGCACAAAGGGATGATGTAGCTCTCAGATAAGACGCAGTGGAAGTAGGAGAGATTTCACCATGCTATTTAGAAGCTGTGAAATTTAAAACTTATGAGTTGTTTAATTCTGGAATTTTCTATTTAGAATTTTAGGACTGTGGTTGGCCATTTGTAACTGAAACCTTAGAAAGTGAAACCTTGAATATAAGGGACTATTATATGCTCAAAGTGACTCTATAGGTTGGTGAACAGAGATGGCATTGGGTAACAGAGATTAAGGCACCAATAGGTGACTGTAAGCATTAATGCTTGGGTTTCCAGTCTTTTGCTGGTCTTCAAACCAGCAGGATCTTTACCAACAGGAACTTAATAGGAAAAAAAAAAGGAGTCTCGAATTTTACCTCAAGCCTACTAAGCCAGATTCTGCATTTTTAAATATCCCAGAAAATTCTAACATACATCTAAGTTTTTAAGAAACTCCACTGTTGCCATTTGGGCTAAAAACTTTCAGGGACTAAATAGTAGGTGATATTCAGTGGGTATATGCAGAAAAGTATTTTTGACGTGGCCTTATTTTGACAATATATTGATAGCTATGCTACTTGGAAAGTTAAAATCAGGAAAGAAAACTGGCTAAAGATAATATTCAGAAGCTTCTAAAGAGACTACAATAAAATGAGTTTTCTAAGCAAAACATTATATTACATTACTTCAAATTTTATATAGTTTTACATTTTAAGATAAATCTTATGTATGGGTATTAACATATGCACATTTAATATTTTCCCTTAGTACCACGTTGAAATAATTTTTTAAATGCAAATATTTAATTAGAAGAGATTTTTGAAAAGAGACTCAAATCTAATCAGACTTTTGAAAAAATCTAATAATTCTGTAAATTCTATCAAAAATAGAATGGCTCAATCTTTTGTCAATGTCCTCTGAACATAAGATGATGTTTTGAGTTGTCAGAACTTGACTCTGATAGAAACAAAAAATATGCCAGAGTTAACAAGACTCAATTCCACAGTGATCCAAAGTTGGAAGGTGAGTGGAAAGGTTTGAGAAAGGAATCCATTCTCTTTTTTATGCCCCACTCCCATAGCCATCACCACACCCAATTCCCACCTGCTACCCTCTGCTCTACCCTCTTCTTTTAGCCTTGCTTTTTATTGTTTGCTTTGCCATAGGTGTGCTCTATACAATAGCTTAAAAGACCTTAATACCAGTACTTCCTCTAGGACACTGCCTTTCTAACTGGCTCTTGTTCATAAAATTATTCATTCGTGGATTATTTAGTGCTCTGGCTATGCATGAAGAAAGCCATCTAATTAAACTGGTGTGCACTAAGTTTTGTGGACACCAAAGCCTTTAAGCTCCCCATGGGGACCCACTGAGTTTCCAGGACAGGAACTCATACCCCTGAGTGAAGATTTAATTAGTGGAACTTTGTGCAACTGAAATGAGAGGAGTTTTAGGTCTAATGTGGGAGATGTTCCAGGACCCAGGAATCTTCCTGGGTCTTTTGAGCCCTTCCAATCTTCTTTAGCTTCTATTCTGCCTAAAACATAGGCTCTAGCTATACAGATAATATCTATTGGGTTACTTCCTGCAGAACTACAGAAATCATTAAAAAATAATGACTTTCTGAATAGCAAATAAAAGCTGTTTTTAGAGGAGAAATTAAGGGAAAGCTAGAAAATAAAATGTTATTGCAAACAATGGTGCCTCTTCAGTTCAAATGCTATATTGGGCGTATGTTTTAGTCAGCTTTTTCACTTCTGTGATCCAAAGACCTGACAAGAACAAATTTAGAGGAGAAAAAGTTTATTTGGGGGCTCCCAATTCAGAGATCTCAGCCCTTAGATGACGGACCCCAACTGGGCCTGAGATGAGGCAGAACATGATGGCGGGAGGGAGTGGTCGAGGAAGTAGTTCCAGATATCACTCCAGGATGCAGAAAGAGTGAGAGAGCTCCCTTCACTAAAGACAAAATATAAGCCCCAAAGGCATGCCCTCAGTGACCCACCTCCTCCCACCATATCCTATCTGCTACAGTTACCCCTCAGTTAATTCCCATTCAGGGATTAATGCACTCATTGGGTTAAGGCTCTTATAACCCAATCATTTCGCCTCTACACCTTCTTACATTGTCTCACGTGCACTTTTTTTTTGGGGGGGGGGCACTTAGCATTCAAACCATAATAGCATGGAAACTAAAAAGTGCTAGAAGCTTTAAGAGCAATGCACACTTTCGGAGACATTGGCATTCATGTTGCACATAGGAAATAATTTTTAAAAATTCTTTTCCATTGTGTAAAAGAGATACATATGTTGTTCAGAACCCAATTTGGGGTCAGAAACAAGGGTGAGTTTCATGATCAAAATTTTAATTCCATGTCTGCCTCTTTGCTTTAGTATCTTTTTTATTTTTTCTTCCATCGCCCAGTAGGAAACAAACTAAACTGGTACCAAAAGACTGTTTTGCTTCATGTTGACTACTGACTCACATGACTCAAACTCAGCATTTTCTTTTCCTGACATTTATATAATGGGAGTATTATATCCTACAAAAACAATAATTATAGGGAAAATAATTCAGGTGAGCATACCTAACCTGAAAAGCCCCAATCTAAAATGCTCCAAAATTTGAAACAATTAAGCACTATTAATATTTACATTTTTAATACTTTTTATTAGTTGTTGGTGGACCTTTATTTATTTACATGTGGTGCTGAGGATTGAACCCAGTACCTCACACATGCTAGGCAAGCGCTCTACCACTGAGCCACAACCCCAGCCCCTTAATATTTAATTTAAACTATTAAGCACCAATAGGATGTTGAAGTAGAAAATTTTACACCTCACCTCACATGATTAGTCACTGTGAAAACACATGTGTGGTGAAAATTTTGTATAAAATTACCTTCAGGCTATGTGTTTAAGGTATATATGGAACACAAATGAATTTTGTATTTACGCTTGGATTCTATCTTGACATCTCCCTATTCCAAAATGCGGTAACATTTCTAAGTCTGAAAAATCCAAAGTCCAAAACACTTCTGGCCCCTACCATTTCAAATAAAGGATACTCAAATGTAATAGCTAATGTAACTCTTAATAAGTATTCCCAATTGTTGGTCACTTTTCAAGGTGCTTTACGTGGATTAACTCATTTAGTACTCACAAAACCCTGTAGGAAAGGTAATTTAATTATCATTCTGTTACAGATGAGGAAATGGGGCAAAGATGGGTAAATCACTTCCTCAAGGTGTACACGTGGTAACTAGTAGAATCAGGATGTATGTTCAGGCAGCTGAACTGCAAAACCTACAATATTTTCATGTTAAGTCTCCTCTTGTGATAATTTTTCAATCCTAAATTTTGGCTTCACTTCAAATTTTTTTTCTCATGTTTTCTGCTTTCTGCAAAATCTTGATACCTCTGGCAGTAAGTCTTTAAATAATGGACTCACATCTATTGGGAGGAGAAGTGATAGGAAAACTTCCATAAAACAAGATGAAATGTTCAAGGGAAGACACAGTCATAAATTTCATCTACTAAATAAAGGAAGAAACAAAGAAGAAAAAGTTAACCCCTTAGAGAAAAATGTGTATTTATTATCTGTCTGGAACTTTTATAAAAATGCAAATGGAATATGGAATTTTGAAAAAAGGTTTGATTATGTTTCCCAAAATATTGTACCTTATCTCTTGGTCATTTTGTGATAGCACCCACACCCTACCTATCCCTAATGACTTCTACTTCTCAGTGAAAAACTCTTTCTTTTAAATTTTGTTGTTCATCTCTGCAGCCAGGAATATTGTTCATGCCTATGTATAGCCAGACACAGGTAGGAAAAGAGGAAAGGGGTCGTAAACTAAAGATATTCCAGGTACACTTGCGTTCATAATTAATAACTCCAGATTCAGCATTTTCATGTAATACGGTGCCTGCACCTATGGTTTTTGTCCAGTACCTGACTCTGTTCCATATACCTTTGAAACCATTATTCATAAGAAACTATCTATTTTGGGGACTGGGGGGTACTGTTACACAAGCCCATAAGTCTAAGTTTCAAGTACAATTTAATCTACATGCTATTCCTTTTTCACAGTGAATTTGTAAAGTTCAATTTGGGCACTGATTGATCACCCAAGAAGCAGTAAGACCTCAAGTCACAATCTTGAAAACTTGAAAAACCTGTCTCCAGTACCTATACCCATTACTTCTGAGGTCAACAGAAGTGAAAAGGGACATCATTTCCTGCAGAAACCATGATAAGTCTATGGATATGAATAACTGTAGATCTTTTTTAAAATTACTAAACGGTTTCTTTTTTAATTATTAAACTCCCATGGCTTAAATATCCTATTCTGTCAAATAATGGGAAAATATAAATTGTTTCAAAGACTCTTTTCCATTTCTATAACATTAAAACGCTTGCCATTAAAAGCCTACATAACATTTTCTTTCCTTGACCCAAGATATCTTTAAAGGTGTTATAAACTAGTCTCCTTGAACATTTCTGTCATCAATCTGCCACTTTGCTGTTCAAAAACATATAAAGACTTCTCAATAGGAAATTATACTTTTAGCCTCTCTGCATATCTAAATTACCCATCTTTCAAGACACAAATATAATTCTGTCCCAATTCACTGTCTACAGCCTTGCTGGCATGGCCCTGTCTTAAAAATCATAGATTTGATTCTCTGTTTATGGCTTGTACTTATCATATTCTCACTTGTATCATTTTCCCCTCCTTGTTGTCTTTCCTGTTCAATTAAATTATATGCTAAATAAAGGCAGTACATTCAATAAATATGTGTTGTCCTTCACTTATTCATTCAGTCAATGTTTTCAGTGTGTACTGCCAGCCCATCTGGGAATTTTAAGAATGAATAAGATATAATTTCAGCCCTCCAAGATGTTACCATCTGAATGGTATAGTCCCAACAGAGTGATGACATAAATTGGTTAAATATTCCCATGAGCAATTGTGAAGAAAACAAATCACCCCACAGTAGAGTTAACACCAGAATTTCCAAGGAGTAACTAAGTTATGACCAGCCCAAGATTACACTTAGAAAGAATATTGAACATTTTCCATGTACATAAAGTGTGTTAGTTCCCATGGTCACACCACAACTCTAGGCACTTTTCTGTCTTGATGTTATCAATGAGGGAATTTTGGCTTTGGAGACTAATGTTTTACCAAGGTTGCTTGGCTGAGGAGGGAGAGCCAGGACTTGGTAGGACAGCCCAGCTTTGAGCCAGATTGAACTACACTGCCATATTTGCTCTTGATTATTTGGTCATTTTAAGATTTGTTGACAGAATGAGATTAGATAATATGTATTAATGGTGAAAAATGTGTGTATGTATGTTGGAAATTATATATTCTATATTGAATGTCCTTCTGGCCCTCTCTCTTTATAATAATTGGAACTAACGAATAGAAATGCTTTATGTTAACTAGACATAGAAATCACTAAAAGTTGGAAGTCAGATGAACTTAATCTCTCTCTCTCTCTCTGTTGATCTGTCTATTATGTATCTATTACATTTATTTAGTCTAAATTTGACTTCATTTTTTTCAGAAATGCATAGCATGGAAAAATTCAGTTGAGACTGCTGATAGAAAAATTGAGGAGGAAAAAAATCTTTGCTTCTATTCAACTCATGATCATCTTAGGACTAAGCCTTTCCTGCAAACAAAGCATTTTTTTCCCTATGTTTTTAGTGCCATCGAATAGGAGGAAGAAGTTATTTGCATCTCTGGGTCATAACCAAACTTCTCATTCTCAGAACAACTGATATACTTAAGCATCCTCTTCTTTCATTGGGACAGGCTTGTCTGGACCAGTTTGAGCCTAACAACCAGTAGATAACTACATTCAAGCTAAGGGTTTAAAAGAAACACTGGTCTTGGAATAAGAAAGCCAACTTTTGGATTTTAGCTCTCATCCTACAAACTCAACTAAGTCCAGATGTCATTTTCCAAGATCATAATATTTTAAGTCCACTTCAATCATCACATATATGAGATTAAAGGGTGCTGTGTCTGCACAAATGATTAAATTTGCTAGTAGATGGAATCATATGTTACTTGACACACACATGCTTAGAGATTTCTTTACAGTAGATGAACCTGCTGGGTATGGTGGTGCATGCCTGAAATCCCAGTGGTTGAGGCAAAAAGATTGCAAGTTTGAGGTTAGACTCAGCAATTTAGCAAGGCCCTAAGCAATTTAGTAAGACCCTCTCTCAAAATAAAAAATAAAGAGGGCTGGGAATGTAGCTCAGTGGTAAAGCACCCCTGGGTTCAATTCTCAGTAACAAAAATAGTAGACAATCTTTAAAAAATAGCTTTTATTATGATACTGTTCACATAAAAATTATTCTGTCTTCATTAGTCACAAGATAGAGTCCAAAGTCCACAGTCTTATTTTCAAGCCTCCTCCCCTGATGGCTTTAAATGTCTGTCTGACCTCATCCTGACATTCCCTTCATGAACCCTTTACTCTCACATTGGTCACACTGTGCTATGTTCTTCCCTTCAGTGTCTGATCAGACACTGCCTTCTGTCCATCCCTCTGCCTCCTTGCACTTAGGCAAAGGGGCAGAAGCTCAACACTTCTACTTTCTGATTTACAAAGCAATTTTTAAATCCTCTGCCAGGCACTGGAGGGTGGAATGAAGGAAAAGCTAGGCTACCTCTCCAAATTACTCTCTTTCCTGCCAATACCTAATAGAGCTTTAAGGTCTATCTGGTGTTCATTTGTCCCCAAAGCTTTCATTGCTCTCTGGTCAATAGTTTTCCCTCCCTCTTCTGAATTCCTATTGTTTTTTATTTTCTAAAACATATCTGTGAGGCTTGTCGTATCTCCCTATCTTGAATGAGCTGATTTTGGTACCTATGTGCCTCCCAAAAGTGTGCAGGATGCCAACAGCACATGTGTAATACATGTTCTCACATGTGCATAACACTCCTATGTATGTTGTGTCTTCTCAACGAAGCTCCTGGTGCGGCAACTATTCACATATTCATTCTGCTCCCACAAAGGCCAGCATCTGCCATAGCAGGTATTCAGTAAAATGAATGAGAGGTGGAATGCATGCGTGAAATGAATGGAAAAAGAATACTAGAGATAAATTTTAACTGCTATCCATTGGTTAGACTATCTTACTAACTCCCAAATATTTCAGAAAGGAGACAAAAAGGAAATAATGATGAGAAAACTGTTCTAGATAGGCCTATTGATCTTGCCAAAGAGAGATGCAGAGTATAAATGCCACAGCCACAACTGGGATAGGGTTCATCCACTTTGAAGAGAGGCCAGAGAGCACTTTGCTTGCATTATCATTCTGTTCTTTGTCTCTGAATCAAAAGAGAAGTAGGCAAGTTCCTGCCTTAAATAAATTATTTAGAATATTGATTTAACTGCCTGAACTGTGTTAAGTTATATCTGAACTAAAATACAACCATTTGCATGTTTCCTTTTATGGAACCTGTGAATTCAAACATGTATTTGGGATTTTTAAAAAAAGATACTTAGAAAGACAGATCTCCCCCTGCTCCATTTAAAAATGCATATTCATACACATATGTATTTATCAAGGATTGTATGCCAGGAAAGCTACTTATGACTGTAAAATGTTTAGTTTATAGCCTTCAGGTTTTACATTTATAAAAGAGAGGGGAGCTAGTTTTTAGGCTAGACATTATGATAGAGTTTTTCTATTTATAAATTCTAGATTACCTATCTTACAACATGTCATTAAAATATTCATGTATATTTTGTTAGGACGTTTTCCTTGGCTCCTAATGGTCTTGGGACGAGGCCTCTCCTGCACACCAAGTATGTTTCCCTTGCCATATTCTTAGTGCCACAGAGTAGGAGGAAGTGTTCACTTGCATATCTTGGTTATAACTAGGCTGTCATTCCCAAAACAACACCATAAAGAAATATACTGGTGCATCCTCTTTTCCTTTAGGACAGCATCATCTGGACCAGTCCAAATCTCCTAAACGGTGGGTGTTAAACCAAGCATGTTTGGGTTAAGCTAAAAACTTGATCTTACTGTGATAATCATGCAAAGTTAGAACATTATAATACAAATATAAAAGAGCATAGACTGACTTTCTTAAAATAACACGTGGTCAACATAGACACATGGAATTCACATCTCTTTTTAGAATATATTTCTTTAAAAGGAAAGTTTTAAACAAAAGTAAACAAGGCATAAAATAAACAAAAATCCCTGAGTATTATTGATCTTTTCTAGGGCAGAAGTCTTAAGTGTTCTCCTTCTTATGGTCCAATAGTACAGCAAGTCTTCCAGAAAATTATTAAATAGTATGTGCAAAACAAAATTTCAGTGTATACTATTGCCATTTCAAAAGGAGAGCCTTTCATAGTTATATAAAGTTTTAAAAAAATTAAATTTCTATGACTATGCTTCTTAATCTATTGATTATATAAATGTTTATTAATCTAAGAATAGGGACAAACTGTAAAATTGTAAAGACAGCCCATGTTGCACTTAAGCAAATTTCACACAAAATTCACTGGATTCGGAAACAAATCTTATATATAGCCGAAATGGCTTACAATGAACATTTTATTAGAACTCTTTCAATAGATACCCTTGATCTTTCCTACTACGCCCCCACAACTTCCTCACTGAAAGTGGAGCAAGCATATTAAACACAGCTCTCTACCAAGGAATAAAAGACAATGACACAAAACGGAATGACAGACAGCAATGACTTCCTAGAAGCAAAGAGTGGGCATTAAGTTTTAGAATTTCTTAAAACAAAAGAGAGAAAACAATTATTAGTAACTGAAGGTCTTTGTATAGGAATCAGAATAACAGTAAAATTCATACTCAATAAATTAAATTACAGTTAAAGTTATTTGTAACTCCACAGATTAATCCATTTTTCCTCCCATGGGACTCATTTCTTACGAATTTCAGCAACCTGAAACTTGTTATGATGTAAGGTGTGTTTTTTTGTGGCTCACATAAAATTCACTCTTTATATTTCTCACCTCACTTGATTGACAAAGTGCATCATAGATGAGTGGAAATTCGCTGTTTCAGTATGTGATGATCAGAAGCCCTGATGAAGACATCATTTGTGTCAACATGCCTAGCATGGGCTGCCAAGGCCTGAGACTGTGGGGATAGTGATGGGAATCAATTCTTTTGAGCTATCGCATGTTGGGCTCTGGTCTCCATGGAGGTATGCAGACTATTCCCAGAGGGACGTTTCACTTATTTACATTTGTTTTAAGAAAACTTTTTTAATATTCTAAAATAAATCAGCTAGTATGTAAAAACATGTGTCTCTCTCCTTAGCTACATACCATGATAGATACTGAGTCCAGGACTAATATTTATCAGGACTAATAATTTGCAGTTATTACATTGGCATCAATTCTAGATGATTTCATTACATAGTCCCTCACAATGTGATTTACTTAATTATGCTTTAAAAGAGAAGGCAGAAAAATTTTGTAGGGATTGTCAAGTTTCATCACTGATAATGACTTTTAAATTATCTGTTCCTCTTTTTAGGAGCAAGTTTTAGTAGTTACTCAGAAATATGAAAAAGAAAACATAGAATGAATAGTATTGATTAAAAATAAACACTCAATGGGAATAATATGGCAATATTTCAAACCATTTTCTTTGGGTAACTCATTATCAGTTTGCATGATGCTAAAACAGCTTATGATTCCCCTTAGGTCAGATATTTTACTAAAATTGAGCCTGTTAGCATATCTGTGTGTGTGCATGTGTACATGTGCATTATACTTGTGTAAGTTAACTTCAATATTCAAAACAAATAACATCTCCAAAGTTGTAACTGCCATAGAATAGTTTTTTTTTTTATCCAAGGTACCTATATATTCTTATCTCTATATCTAACAGTACATATCTTTGATTTCTTTTATTTCCCTTACAGACCAGAGATATCAGCAACATAGACAAACAAAAATAAAGGAAGTATAATGCACAAATATTGTCTGAAATCTTTGTTTTCTGAAATGAGAATGAAGAAAAAAGAAAATGAAGGCTTCAGATTGGATGATGTCAGAAAATGATAGGCCAGCCACATGCAAGACCCATGTGTTCATTCCAGAAGGAACCAGATATACCAACTGCATGGTGGCCCTGTCCTAGGCACTGGGGATACCATAGTGAACAACAGGGTCAATAATGCCTGCCCTCAAAGAGTTGATATTCCAGTGGGGGAAGACAGGTAAGGTACAATAAGTAATCTATGTAGGGAGGTAGATGGCACTCTGTACTATGGGGAAAAATAAAGCAATAAAGAGATAAAACTGGAAGTGGTAGAAGTAATAGTGAATTTTATCCTTTTTAATATTGTAGTCTGGAAAGACCTAACTGGGAAAAAAAATGAAATGTACAGAGGGCAGAGAAAGAAGTGGGGAGTCAGAGAAGGGGAAATTGGGGAAGAACACAACACAAGAGAAAGGTGGGGTGCACTAATGTGACAGCTGGTCTCTACACCTGCTGAGATAAATTTTGAGGCCCCTGTATTGGTCCCAGGTGACCTTCCTAAATATCCTTTTCCAGGTCTTATGACACAATTCTATTGACCATAGAACTTACAATTTTTATTTTCCCTTTCTTTGAAAAAGATGGAAATAATACACTATCACCTCACTGCAGATTTAGGTATGGATGCACCTGTCTCAGAAAGGTGCATTTTGCATTTGTGCCCTAAATGGAAACTGTAATGCTTACAAAGATTCACTTTGAAATATTAACCCAGAGTGACAGCTTGTGTTTTACTATTACATCAAGAAGGCAGAGAGGGACCTGTCCACTGAAAACACCTTGAATGGGGAAAAAAATAATGATCAAATTAAATTTTTTCTCCCAGGACATTTTATAAAAGAACACAATGTTTTTTCCTTAGAAGTAGATGCCCAGTTGTGGGCAAGTTCTCTCTTCTTCTGCCTTCCCTCATCCCATTCTCAAAAGGAAAAGGGAAATAAAAAGAAATGAAGGCCCATGTGATCCTGATCTGGTTGGACATCAGAAACAAAAATAAGTTTTACAAGGAGAAGATCAAATGAGATGTGGAAATATAGGAGTGCGGTGCAATATGTTATTAAATAGAAAATAAAACTTTTTGACTCCTCACTCTGTCTCTTGTTTTCCTAAAACTTATGCTTCATTATTGACATTAAAAGACTGAAAAACTGTCCTAGTCTAGACAAGGAAGCTACCTATGATTTTTTGACAATCTTAAAAATATGGCATTCTCCTTGGTCCTAGACATTGCCATTCTGCTTTATTCCAGAGACTGGCATTCTGTGGTCAGAGATTTTGAACTTCAAATACCATTTCTTAGACAGCATGTGATAGTTTGGTTGCTAGGCTGAAGTTCTACACCCAGTAATTCATAGATACATCCACTGGACCCTAACTTGGAATCTCATTAGATTCTTCTTAGCCCATAGTTCAGAGTATTTTATGCTAATAATGCAAGTGCCATTATAATCCAAGTAATGGCTTCTGACTTACAGTATACTGCTAGCATCCTGAATTACATGTTTATCCAATTTTCATTATTTTATAATGCAAAAGGGGGAGGATGGAGGGAAGGAATGAGGAAGGAAGGAAAAGGATGAAAGAAGGGAAGGAGAAAGGAAGGAAGGATGGATGGAAGGAAAGAAATAAGAAAAAGTAGCCGGGCATCTTAAAAAACAACATGGGTGCAATTGCTTGAATATTTTGGGAATGTTTAAAATTTTATTCCTTATAATATACGAAGGTTAAGGAAAAGATCTTCAGTCATGAAAACAAATAACACACTTGTATCTCCTCCTGTTCTATGCTTTTATAATATATACTTAGTGAACTTCATGGTTACATTGATACACTTCATTTGAAGCCTTATTTTACTAGGTACCGGTGTCAGTGACCTACCCTCCCCTGCATCCCAGTTAATGCTCCTTCATTGCACGAAATAAATCCTAATGTGCTGATGAAACTGAACAAGTAATCAGGCCAGCCTCACTCATATGATGGAAAACTATATTAAAAAGAAAGTGAGATAACAGAGATAAAGAGATTTGGGCAAGTAATAAAAGAGACCAAGCATAACACTGAGAATGTCCATCCTTCTACCAAAGTAATAGAGCTAGAAGAGAGCATGGAACAGATTAGGTGAATTAATACTGAGAGAAAAGCTAATGTATAAAAAATGTCAAACATTAAAAAAAACAGAAAAAAAAATCATGAGTGATTTCTGTTAATAGCAACAGTTATTGGGTTTTGTTGCTATTGTTGGAGCATGCAACTCTCTGACATTAGCCAACTAAGAAACAAATGTGGATGGGCCACCTGTTTCCATGATAGTTAGCTTCACTTATTTTCTGTTTTCAATTAGCTGTTCAAGGTATCTCATTTAACAGTACATCTAAAATCAAGTTCTAGCATCGTGTGTTAAAGCACATTTTACGCAACCACGCATTTTTCTAGTTACCATGATTTACTTGTTCATGCACTGAAGAATCAAGAAAAAAGACTAGTAACAGTGCTCAGGAGTCTAATCTTTTTCTTTTTTAAAATAGTTTTTAAATTGTTAAAGAATTATTCATTTATTCATATGTGGTGCTGAGAATCGAACCCAGTGCCTCACATGTGCTAGGCAAGTGTACTACAACTGAGCCACAACCCCAGCCCTCAGGGGCCTAATCTTAATCTCCATTTTGCTATGGTGAATCATTATTAGGGTCATTATACTTTAACATAAAAAATTTAAATTTGTAATACTGAAAGGTGGTAATACCAATAATTAACATCAGTATAACAAGAGTAAATTTGGATTCCTCCAAGCAATCAGATGCCTCTGGTCACACTAGTTAAAATATATGGGACTTTTCTTTTGGCACCATTCTTCCTCTCTGACCTGTCATGTTATTCATATCATCTAGCAGCTGATCCCTTGTTGCTGGATGGGAAAAAAGACATTAATGTTATTTAATGCATCCATTTTTTTTCCTAGGTGTATATGTCAAAGAGCTTTTACACTAAGGTCATAATATGCTGCATTTCTACAAAGTTCAACACTGTCTGTTGTAAGAAAAGCAATTAATTGTAGTTTTCTACTTTGCATGCTAAAACAGCAATTTTCAATTTCAAACCTGTTGTACATTTTTGTAAGGGTATAATTTACATCTATTCTCCCCTCCCCCTTTACTTTCTAAATGGAGCTACATTAAAGTATAAATTCATGCAATATTAGATCAGTGGGAAAGTAAAGCCTTTCTTTTGACTATTAAGCAAAGAATGCATCTTAGTAACACCATAAATCATGCTTGTCAGAATATTCAAAAGAATCATTCTGTAGAGTTACCTTGTCTATTATTTAGAAAGCAGAGACATAAAACAATATAATTCAGTTGGGCTGCATGTATCTGATTTGCATATGGCTGTCTCTTTTTAATCTGAGCTTTCACGAGATGAATATAATTAGCAAGTTTCGATTTATCTTCAAACCACTG
Source organism: Marmota marmota marmota (assembly GCF_001458135.2). Classification (NCBI taxonomy): domain Eukaryota; kingdom Metazoa; phylum Chordata; class Mammalia; order Rodentia; family Sciuridae; genus Marmota; species Marmota marmota. The sequence goes on along the minus strand of NW_025999977.1, from coordinate 20,321,687 downwards.
AACTATGTTGATTGCCTACAGGATGACATCACCCATGTACACTAGCATATTTGGACTTCTAAACAGAGTGACTCAATGAATTCTGTAGCTAAACAATGTATATTGAAAGTTAAAAAGTGACAAACTAGTCATCCATGCATGATGCATAATTCATCATGAAGAAATCAACACTTGTTTCATCCTGTTTTTCCCGATTTTTTTTTTCTCTTAACGAAACAAGCAATTCAAACAAACCACAAATGATTTGTTGTGGCCAATTTGGTAATCTCTAATTACTGATTTAAAAAAAAAAGTAGATTGAATCAAACCCTTTAGAGGCACTCAATGGACTTATCCTATGAACGTCTCCAATTAGAGCTCCTATATGTCCCCTCAGGTTAAGAATCCTTCACATACAGAACTATCCCTGACCCACATTCTCAAAGGAGTTTATCTGGGAAAGGATGTTTGACTTTCAATTAATGAAAATGGGACTATCACGTTTAACTTCTCAGCTATAAAATAACATGTATAATTTATAGGACAATACATTATTTAGTGATATTCACCTTTTAAAAAAGTTGTACAGACGCAAATATGTGGTGGCATGTTAGAGACTAATCACATACCTTGTAACATGGACATCAACTTAATTTCTTCCAAAACACCAGTTTGTGTCCCCATAAATTCTAACTATAGCCTAGAGTTAAAATAAAGTTGTTAAAATAAAGATGAAATATTTTATTAAGAAACATTTAATACCACTGAACTGATAATTTGTCCAGAGAAAGATAAACCATGACAATAAAAATAAAACTGGCTAGACTACTTTAGAACTGGCATTATTAGAAGTATTTTAATAATTATTCTGGACTTGGAAGTGAAAAGCTCAAACCAGAAACCTCAAAATGAACTGCTTCTTATTTGAAGCTACCATTTTATTCCGACAGATATAATTTCATTTCTAGTGTTAGTTTCATGTTGTTTTAGTCTATATTTTGTACTGAAAACACAGGAACAGCAGCATATTTCACAACCGCTAATCGATTAATCTAGATCAATTACTTATCTAAAGGCAGATGAAGATTTGATTTGTGATGTGTTATTTCTCAGAGAATTGTTGGTTTAACCACAACAAAACCAGAATCACAAACTTAATGAGTTAACATACCATAAGCTGAGAAGTGGGTTTGCTCATAGAAGTGTACAGTCACGTGGAAGGCTCTGTAGACAGAAAATAGGCGCAAAAGTTTCCACACACTTCCCGACCACTCTGAGTTCTACATGAAATTCTCACTTCTACTTTAGTCTGTACACTGACACCAGAATGATCATCCTGAAATGTTACTTTAAACCTACATATTCTTGTGCAAAACATCCATCTCTTGTCAAATAATAAAACCCAAAGCCTTGAATTCAAAACTCATCACAACCTGGCAGAAATTAACAGTTTTGATCCATTATTGCTTCATTTTTTTTTGCTCTGAATCCCTGGCAAGTCAGATTTATTTGCTCATTCCTTGGTGAAACCTAGTCATCTCTTGTCTTATCTTTGCTTAAACCCTCTCTCCTTTCTGGGACTCAGTCTAAACTTTCATTCATCAAGTCTGTGTTTCTTTCAGGTGATGGATCTTTCTCCCATAACCAGAAGCAGGAATACATCTGTATTCCCCAGCATGAAAAGTATATTATGAGTTGTCAAATATTTAAGATTGCTTAGATACCCTCCTATCAAATCTCAGTTTTGTTATCTTTGTTGTTGCTGTTGTGCATATTCCCATCTCACCTGACTTTCCTTAATAAAGAATCCTGATTTTATTCTGCCAGATTATTCATCAATGTTATGTAGTTCTGTATGTTCAACAAACTATCTCCAGTATCTTTAGCAAATGCAAGGAAGTCATCTTAAGAAGAAAAACAAATAGAAAAGAAGAAAGAGGATGCATAGCACAAGGTCCATTGTTCAGGAAAGATAAAAAGGAAATGGAAATTCCCATCATTAATTAATTAATCCAAAATCTTTATTAAGCACTGTGTCTATTGGGAACTGAAAATACCAGAGTGAATAAGGCAGGTTCTCTGATTTGGAGAGTTTACATATCTTTGCTGGTAGTGGTAGTGGTGATGGAGAGAGACAGAATAAAGCATCAAATAGTGACATTATTCAATGTTATTTAGGAAAAAAGAGCAATTTGAAAGAGGTGGGATTTGGGAAAGTGCTCTCTGTAGAGGTGACATTTAAGCAGAGATCTAAAGATAGAGAGAGCCAGGCATATGAGCATCTGGGTAATTGATGGGATCTGGAATGGAGAATAGCAGACACAAAGGCTATAGGGTACAATCTCATTTGCCCCCCTCCAGAACAGATAATGTCTAATGGAGAAAGAATGGCACTGGCGCCAGATCCTGTCAGTACTGTGCAGCATGATCACAAAATAAATAAATAAAAACTGTTTAATTTTTATTTAAAAGTGCAATGGGCAACCTGTGAAGTTATAAGCAACAGAAGAGCATGATTCTTTAACTTGCACTAAAAAAAAATTGACATTTTGGGAGAAAAGTCAAATGGAAATTTTAGAGGAAAAATGCTTTGGGGTCAGTGAGAAGGAACTTCTCGTACTAACAAATCTTTGATAATGATGGAGACTGGGAGCAACTCTGTCTCCTATTGGACTGGCTAAAAGCAGGGGCTTAGAGAGTGTGTAAATGACAAGAAAGAGGGAATAAGGATCTATCTCACAATGAGACCCTGACAACAAATGGCAAGACTTCCTCTAGGATAGTTCTAAACATCTGTGACACTAAAGAACATTTATTTCATACACAATAGCATCAATCACTACTTGATTCATTTAATCAGATGACTTCTATTAGCATTCTGTATATGCCCTGTTCTATGATAAACTCTGTGGAGAATTCAAGAACCCTATGCCCAGATATAATGTGTTTAAGATTTAGATTGATACTGTCCTAGAATCTGGGTGATTGTCTTGGATCAAAGGGCCTTTCTTCTTCACTCTGATTCTAGTTCTTTACCTGTGTTTCAACTGAATACTGACAGATTAATAGCAGGATAGATCAGTTATTTTCGATTGAACAATGCATTTATGTTTAAAAATCAAGAAACACTCCTCTTATTAATTTACTGATACTCTTCATTCCACAATTTAGTAATAAGTACAAAATTTGCTGATCGACTTCCCAACTATTTAAAAACAAGAGATAGGGTCAAAGTTATAAGGAAAGTCTTACTGAGAACCATACTATAATTTATACTACCACTTCAGGTCATATCATGTAGTTTACTAAAAAAAAATAAATAAATAAATAAATTAAAAATGCTGAATTGGGTGATGAGCACCCAACCGCGTTCCCAGCTCTTCTGAGATAGCAATAATTAGCTTTAAAATATGCTGTCAAGCTCCTCAAATGTAACTCTAAGACACGCTTGCTCCTATTTCATGCCTGAAGTTGCTCATAACAACTGGGAAGCTAAGACTTTATACTGGAACAAACTCCATTTGGTTACATTTGGATCGGCGTCTTTCCTGGGAGTAAAATCTTTATTTAATAATCTATGTGACTAGATATCTGAGACATTTCATTTTATGGCTTGTTTAAATTACTAACATCCATTCCATCCAGCAAGCTTCCTGTCTTAGAGCTCCTAAGCAGCTACTGGCTTCATAACCTATAATTTTTTGTTTGTGCTAATGGTCACCCTAGGTCTCTTTTTTTTTTTTAAATTTTTTTTTTGGTTCTTTTTTTTTTCATTGTGGCTGTCAAACATACATAGTTCTTGATATATCATATTTCACACTTTGATTCAAGTGGGTTATGAACTCCCATTTTTACCCCATATACAGATTGCAGAATCACATCAGTTACACATCCATTGATTTACATATTGCCATACTAGTGTCTGTTGTGTTCTGCTGCCTTTCCTATCCTCTACTATCCCCCCTCCCCTCAAAACACATCACACTCCACTCTCTCACATCTCTC
>NW_025999977.1:20309470-20317306 GCF_001458135.2 Marmota marmota marmota | reverse complement strand
GATGTTCATAGCAGCACAATTCACAATAGCAAGACTGTGGAACCAACCTAGATGCCCTTCAATAGATGAATGGATAAAAAAAAATGTGGCATTTATACACAATGGAGTATTACTCTGCATTAAAAAATCACCCTAGGTCTCTTTTAGTTATTTTATTTTGAAAATAGAAGAAGCGGGAATGAGAGAATTAGAAAAAAATATTTGCACTTAAAGACCAGACTGCAGCCATAATTATATACATCTCCATCTTTGTAAATTTAAGAATAAGTATGTAATGTTGAACCCCAGACACTTCAACTTTAGGCTTTGTTCAGATTTGCTTTCCTTTGTTAAAATGCTCTGGTTGGTTTCCGATGATACATTTCACTCCTCTTTCTTACTGTGAGTTTGATCTAAGGATTTCCAAAGAAGCACTATGCCTCTGAGATGAAGAGCTATGCTGTCATCGGTTACCCCCAACAGGGCCACTGCTGTTGCCTGCCACACCTGTTCACCTTTGCCACAAGCTCCATTCTTTCCTAGAAGCCCTTGAACATCATTTTATTGGTATTCCTCAAAAATAGAAAACACAGGCTACAGAAGGGAGGCATGCTGGGCATGCCAAATTGTGGACATTTTTATCACATGCCACCCTCTGTTTGCATCTATCAATGATATTTGTTGCAGAGATGTTTTAAAATCTTTTCAATGGGGAACCATTTGTACCTACAGCTTTTGTGGTTCTTGAAATAAAATATTATTGGAAGGATGAGTCATGTGTTTTTTGGTGAACTGATCCTGCCTTTTTTGATGTTCTAAAATATTATATAAAAATTCCAAATTCCACTGTTCTTAATACATAGAGAAGCTTATAAGACATAAAGCCACAAGTGCTGAAGTTTAAATGTGTGATTGCCACCACTGGTGTTTTCTTGGCTACAGCAACTACAAGCGACTGTATGGGTGAATGATCTCATTCTTTCAATAAAATCAAACAGTATAAATAACTTTATTAATTAAAATAATTCTTAGCCTAGTATCCACCTTTCAGAGTAAGAACAAAAATTTTTAGCTTCAGGTAATGCAACAAAAATCAGCCTCACATTTATGTATTACCTAAATGGATTCTTAAAAGCATATGTACTTTGCACAGATTCGACAGTGACACAGTGTGTTGTATCTTGTTTTCTACATTCACACCTCCAAGTACACAATGACATCTATTTGAGAATGGAGAGAAATTTCAGAAGCATAACTGAGTTCTACCAGGACAATTTCCACATCTAATGCACCAATTCTTTAGAGGTCAGTCTTGTAAAAATCTTCTCTCTCATTTTCCCTGAGGGAAGCAGTTATTTTTGTTGCATTCATCCCTGAAATTTTTCACTGAAAATTCAGTCTCTGATCCATGCTGAAGAACAGAATAAAGCCACCCAAAACTCAAAATGTTTTTATGGAATGATACATTTCAAATGAAGTCCATTTTCTATGCTACCATCATAATTGACAAAATATACATTCTCTGTGCTGCTCACAGTACTTCTTTTAAATTCACTGTTCTTCTTTCAAGATTGGAAAATTTAGAATTTTGTGGACAGTGACAGCATTTATTGTACGTGTAAGAGGAATGAGAAAGATATTTGGATATTTGGGTTTTAAAATATAAATATATTTACTGACAAATTTGTCAGTTCCCCTCTCTCCCACCCAATCTTTTTCCATGAAAGGAACATTCACTTTATAGTAACATCTCATAAGTGAAAAGGTGGATGCAGAATTCCAACGTGACTTACCTAATACAATAAATCATGTACATTATCCAAATCTGTTTTTATAATAACAATTAAAAAAAAACTTTAGTAATTATTCAGGATTCTCAGGAAGCTAAAGGACAATGTCCAAATGAGAAACCATCACCATATAAATATATATAAAGTTATACAATAATAACAAAGTTAAGTTATGGAGTTTGGGTCCAACAGTTAGTATGTAATCATGTGATTAGTTTAATTTTGGAGGAGAAAGACCTTCAGTTGTTATTGAAAACCAGTAACATGACATCCTGGCAACTGATTGATATCCTTCACCCTTCCTGCTACATCTGGAAACCAAGAGATGTTCCTATTTTGGGTTCTGATCATAGAGTAAGAGTATGTCTGACCCATCAGCCTTGTTTCCATAGCAAATTCCTATAACTGAGTGATACCTTCCATCACCAGTGTCTTAACAGAGTGTGTGATCTTGGTAATTTGGTCATAATCTTTCTCCCCTTTTCCCAAAAAAGTTGTGCTAAAACAGCAAAAACCATCAAGAAGATCATATAGATGCCCAGAAAATTCAAAATGATACCAATATGTGACCCAAATCTATTTGGCAAAAGTCTGGCTGCTACCTGCCCTCATTTGAGTCAGAAACTACATTTTCCTTTGGTTCTGTTGACACAATCCTAAGAGCTAAAATAACAAATGAGTTTTTTAAAATTCCATGTCCTATTTCTTCATATTTCCTGCATATATATTTTTTTCTATTTCCATTCCTTGAGAACAATACCTATCTTCAGATTGGGAAATGTTAGATTTAGAATTTGAAATTTAGAATATCAAGTTTGAAAAATGGATACAAAGACAAGCATCTCTTTAAAGGAGGGCAAAGAATTTAAAATCCCCAAGGCCTGATTCACCGTTTCACTTTCCTTCTTTATAGGAAAACTTGTGGATGCTTCCTTTCCCTGAAAGAACTCAACCCCAAATTCTTCAGAGGATCATCATTCAAGAGAAGCCAGGGTGAAATAAAAGCTCAAGGTAAAGGCAAATTATAACTAAGAACAAAATAAGGTGCATATTTTCATTTTGAAGAATCTTAAAGTTTAGTTTTTAATTTAAGAATTTGGGGAAGGAATTTCAATGGCTCCATTGTGTAAACTGCTTTCTGTCATAAGGTAACTAGATAGTCACTCAACATTCCTCTCCTGGAGGATGCGCCTGTGTGATTATTGTCATAGCTTGGAAAAAAAAAAAAAAGTAGTTCTTCTGACTGCAGAGCAGGGAAAAAGACTGACTTTGAAACAGTCTGATCTGTATTTTCACCTCTGAACAAAATATGTTAGCTCTGGGCCTTCAGAAAAACATCAAGGAATAATGCTATCCTTGCTTTAGAACATACATCCCTGGCGAAGAGGTTCACGTTCATCTTCTCATCTGATGTGCATGAAAAGCCAATGAGAAACCATTTGAGCAGAAGAGGGCAAAAGTTCATCAAAATTAAGCGGCTTACCTAATATCCTGCAGCTTTTAAGTCCCTGATTTATATGTTGAAATTTGTGAACAGAGGACAGTGTATGAACAATATGCAACTATATAGAAATAAAAAAATAGACCTGCATTAAATAAAACCGTAGGCTTTTACCTTCACTCATGTCATGTTTCCATAGAAGAACAACATTCATGTTGTATTCAGAAATAATTTTTAAATTCCTGACTTTACATTTTATCAAGAATTTTTTAAAAAGACAGAAATAATGAGACCATTTTCACAACTCATCAGCAATTAATCACACAAGAGGTCATCAGAGTGTACAGGGTTTCTCCAAAATACAGAAGTCACCATTATCTAGGGGAAAAAAAGGGATAATACTCTTGAAATTTTATTTTTAAAATAAAAATAGATCCAAGCAAAATAGATGAAGAGTAATCCACACATTATCTTTCTAGAAATAATAAATTTTTTTTAAAGCCCCACCAAAGAGCAAAATATTCAGTATTTGGGAAGTATTACTCAGTGAATAATTGAGGCAACTATCACTAACTCTCTCAAGAGAACCACCCTGAGGGGCTGGGGCTGTGGCTTAGTGGTAGAGCACTTGCTTAGCAAGTGTGAGACATTGGGTTCAATCCTCAGCACCACAAAAAATATTAATAAATAAATAAAATAAAGGTATTAAAAAAACACCCAGATTTCTAAGATCCTGGGTTGTGCCCATGGATGTAATTTCTATTGTGGGCATAATGGAATAAGAATAGAAACATACTGAGCAGATGAAGGGTTATAGAATTAAAAACTGATCAAAATACCTGCTGCATTTGCTATCTCTTAAGCACTTCAATTATATATCTATTATGAAAAATTGCACTGATTTGCATATTAATGTTCTGCATTTCAGCAAGTGCCCTTTATGTTCACACACAACAGAATACACTCTGTCACACACATTTAACCTCCATGACTCAGCCATTAAACTAAAATTTGAGAGTGGGAGAAAAAAGAAACAGAATGAATACAGTTGTTCCCATTGTTCTCTTCAATGCCTTGGGTTTTAAATCCTTAACTGTCACTCATTCAATGCTATTTTTGTCAATTTGCCTATCAGTTATGATGGAGAGCTTAACCTAGGTAAGCCATGGGTACCTCTTCAAACCATTTTTTTTTTTCATGATCTCAGCTTCTGAGAATGAGAACACATGTTTAATTACAGTCTATGGTTTCACTTTAATCTCAGTGGTTTCTGGGAAGGTGAAGAAAGACAGTAAGCTGTTCTATGCTATAAACTGTCCAGAAGAATTTTCTGTGATGATGGAAATGGTTTTTATCTGGGCAGCCCAACACAATAATCTTCAGCTCCATGTGACTATCAAGCATTTTAAATGTGGCCGAGTAACTGGTTTTTAAATGTTTATAAACTCTCTATTAATTTAAGTTTAAAATACTACCCATAGCCACAGTGGTTTCTTGGCATGGTTTAAATCTGTAGCCATGATTCTTAATAGCACAGTCCTCCACCATGACCCAAATGTCTAGGTGACAGTGAAAGGGAAACTGGTGGAGAAGGAACCTGTCTGATCTTCTTGGGTCACATGTGTAAATCCCCAGTCCTACTTTCTCTATTTCTGGGTTTGTTTTCTGAAAACTGCTGCAAATGTCTCAAAACCTTTGGGTCTCCATCAACTACTAACAAGTCAGGGTGTCTCATTCCTAACAGGACTCTCATTGCCCTTTGAATATTTCTAATTCTCATTTGAAATTCTTGTATTGGCCACAGCTGCTGTTCCAAACTCTCCACATTCAAGGATCTTACTCCTACTCATTCTCCTTTCATATAATAATGCCACATTTTAAAGAAGTCTAAAGCCATATGCCTCAATGAACTCTGCTGATACTCAAATCACCTCCACCCCATACCAATTGCTCTCTATTCTTCCATTCTTTCCTCTTCCTGTCAATGAAGATGCCCACACTTTTCCAAACCTCATCTCTATACCTGGTATGTTGTATTTATCACCATTATTTCATCTGGTCTCATCTTCATTAACTATCTCCATTCTCCTTTCCCATCTGCAGTCTTTATCTACACACTGACTCCTCCACTTGATACAAATATACACGTCTTTGCGGTTCCCTCCATTAGTCACAATGAACACTGTCATGATTATCATGGTTTATCTGTGCATTTCCCCCAACATTCTGGGTTCTGCCTCCCTTACTTCTCTGGCCAGTGATGAGACAATCGCCTAATCCAATCCATCTTTTATTCTTTTTTGGTTCTTGCTTTAGCTTCTTGTTATTCATTTTTATTTGATATTCTCCATCATCCATCCACTCCCTACAATTGGGCATTATTTAAGATCAGTGGAAATCAATCTACATTCTGCAGAAGTCTGGCCTGTTGATAGTTTTCTGTGGCACACAGTTTAAAAAAATAACATTTAATAATATTCCCCTTTAAAAACAATCAAAAGAAGATTAGTACTTCATGGCATGTGACAATAATTGAGAAGTTTAATTGTAATTGCCCATAAAGTCTTACTGGAACACACCACATTCACTCATTGACTCATTGTCCATAGCTGCCTGCACACTGCAATGACAGAGTTGTGTAGCTGCAACAGAGATGATATAACTTGCAAAGCTGAAAATATTCACTATCAGGCCCTTCACACAAAAAAGTTTGTTGACCTCTGTGTAAAGTGGCTTTCAGTTTTCTTTTTAAACTTTCTCCCTCGATCACATCTGCCTCCTATAACTTTTGTGTAATGAGGCAAGAATTAACAATAGTTGAATCCTATTATATGTCAGGCGACATGCCAGGTACTTCACAGGCATCACTGTATGTAATCCTCACCACTAAATGAGGCAGCTAATGCCACTCTACAGATGTAAAACCTGGTGCTCAGCTTAAATAACTTGCCTAAAGGATTGCTTGACATCAGCCAAGGATTTGTGGAGAAGACTTTTTAATGCATTGCGGGGAATCCATAAATGTGCCCAATACCTATGACCATACCCTTCAACTTCATCTGTTCACTGCATTCCAATCCTGACACTGCCTCCCTTATACTTTTACTTCTTTTTCATTCTCTTCACCATTAATTCAGTTTAGAAAAACCACCTTTTGCCTGAACTAGACATATTTTCTATTTTACTTTGCTCTCTTCTGCCTTCCACGTTTCCATCATTTTATTATCTCTAATCTCTCCAGAGGAGCACTGGCTACCCATCTCTCTCATATATTTATAACTAACTCTGAGGACCTGTCAAATGCTTGCCGAGTTCCCATCTTGACACTCCACTGGTCAGAAGCCTTTTGCTGGTGCTGCTTACCTAAACAGTACCTTCTAAACTTCTTTGCTTGCTACTTAAGTATGTTTATAAATTGGCAGAGCCTACAATGAATGAAGCCAGTCTGGATTGCTCTTTGTTCCCCTTCCTTCTTACATTTGGAATTCCTTTCACTTTATTTAAACTTGATTAATTAAAACAAGAGTTGTTATTCTCTTCTCTCCAAACCGCTTTTTCTTTCATGTTATTGTTTATTCTAATTGCCTTGCCAATAATTGCCAATGTGTGAGTCTAATCTCCATAACTCTGTGATCACCTTAAAGGTTCAGCTTACTCTCTTCATAGAGACTCCACATGGTGTCCAACAATAGTGTTTGTAGTGTGTTTTACTGGTTGTCTACCCAACAGCTCTACTCTCTTCTCCTCTCTGACCTGAAGAGTTTCCGTTTTGGTCCACAGAGGCAAGATTTTCCCCACCCCCATGCCTTGTCCCCTCATCTCCAGTGGCTTTGTCATGGTGGACATAAACCAGTTCTGTAGCTGGATTATTAAAACAAAAAGGAAAACTTTAGAGAAACATTTCTACTTAATAAAAATTGATAAATGAGAGAAGATACCCTTCTTCACCTGAGACAGGTACTACCACCTTGAAAGAATAAAAGAGAGCACAGTTCCCATGGCTCCAGCTGTCATCTGGGAGATGGAAAGTCCCTTGGTCTTGGATGCCTTATTTTCACCCCTGAATCAATCATGTCTAGCACAGTTTTAGTTCTAGACCTTTTACTAAGGGGTAAAAGAAATGCTTTACTTTTTTAAAAACTACTTTTAGTTGGATCTTCTATTATTTGCAGAGTCTTCTGAGTCAGTAACCAAAATATTTACTGAAATTTAAATCAGCATTTAAATATATTTTATATATAATACATATATATATATGTATTATATATATATACACACACACATATATATATATTTCAAAAATTTCAAGTATACTCTGAACTCCATGTGCCATGTGCTTTATTACTTTGCATTATTACTTAACATTTCATTTGACTCTATCTTTGGAAGCTCTTTGGTGGAAACACTTTTCTTCTATATTTTCTCATCATTAAACACATTACAGTTGCCTAATTTCTTCCCCTTGACTGAATACACTAATAAATGTTGAATAAGGGGTAAAGGTGGTAAGGGGAGTCTTTTCTGGTTTCTTCCTAAAGGTTTATGGGCAGCAAAAATATCGTGAAAATCTGCATTACCCAGATCAGCCAGAAAGTAAGGAAGGGAAGGGAGGGAGGGAAGGAGAAA
>NW_025999977.1:20301332-20309452 GCF_001458135.2 Marmota marmota marmota | reverse complement strand
GAGGGAAAGAGAGAGGAAAGGAGGAAGAAAGGACAATTTGTATGCAAATGATGAACAGGTTGCAGAGGTCAGTTGCCTGAAACTGAGGCAGCTTCCGAGATAAAAGCAGATGGCAGAGCTTTTGTTTTTCTCTCTTGGCCACAAAACTCCTGCTAATTGAAGCAGCAACTGAACAAGCTGCTCTTTCACTCCCCCAGCGATATGATATTTATGTTTCACTTGGGTTTTGACTTTCATATTAAACACAGCCACCCCTCCTGCTCACTCCAGTTCCAGCAGCTAAGCCATCTCCTGCTTTTTCTATGGTGAGACTTCCTGTTTCATGTGACTCTTCATGAAGATGAACAAATGAATTAACTCCCGCCACCTCTCAGGGTCTCTCCCAAGATGGAATAAGGTTACCTGAGAGAATAATAGTGAGCTACTTGAAGTAAAAGTGACACATTCTGAATCAGAAATGGCACTCTCCTACAAGCTGGATGCCAGACTTAACTTGAGGGAAACAAAATAAAATGGAAAGGTCGTCTTTAAGGATTTGATCTTAACTGTGAAATGATCCTTTCAGCCAATGAGAGTGACTTTCTGTTTATTTTGTTCTGCTTTAAATTTCTTTGTTGAAGTCATGAATCTTGAAACTATGGAATGGACTTAATGTTACCAACAGCAACTCTACCGTCAATCTATCTTGGACTGCATTGTTTAGATCTTTCTCGTAGCCATTCCCATAGGCTGCCTTTTTTGGTTTTTTTCCTTCTTCTTTCCTGTAGTTCAGACTTGTATTTCCAGATATGGAAACACATTAAAATTGCTGAGAAATTTGCCAACCCAGCTTGCCCACATATTTATATCTGTGTCAGGATACAGTATTGTATTTACCAAGATTAAATTATCTGCTGTCAAAACTCAATGAAAATCTTGGTGCACCAAATTACACTTTAAAGATGTAAGCACCTATCTGTTCAAAATGCAAATCACATACTAATAAGTTATGTTTACAGGGTTATTTTTTACAAAAATGAAACAAGCTGAAATACGGGGCATTTCACAGACAGCACAATTTAAGTTGCTTAGTCTAGGAGAAGGTGTTAAATGCTGGATATCTGAGTTAGAATCAGTAGAAATGGGAGCTGGGCCAGACACAGTAGCACATGCCTATAGTTCCAGTGGCTCTGGAGGCTGAGGCAGAAGGAACCCAAGTTCAAGGCCAGCCTCAGTAATTTAGCAAGACCCCAAGCAACTTGCTAAGACCCTGTCTCAGATTAAAAAAAAAAAAAAAAAAGAAAGAGGAATAAAAAGGGTTGGGGGATGTAGTGGTAAAGTGCCTCCTCTGATTTAAATCTCCAGTATCAAAAAAGAAATGAAAGCTGGGTGCAGCACATGCCTGTAAACCCAGCAACTCACAAATTCAAGGTCAGCCTCAGGAATTTCATGAGCCCTAAGCAACTTCCTGAAGCCTTGTCCCAAAGTGCAAGGGAAAAAAAAAAAAAAAAGAGAGAGAGACCCAGGATCTATCTCAGAGGCAAAACACCACCCCTAGGTTCAATACCCAGTACTAGGAAGAAAAAAAAAACAGTAGAAATGGCCACAAGTTTCATAATGGCTACTTGCCATCCATGTTTTTACACAGTCACCTCTCAGGTTGCCTCTAAGGAGGGAGATTACTTCTCTTCAACCCACTCATTCAAGGTGAGCCAATGAAACCGTGTTTGAGAAAATACCATGTATTAACAAACGGAAGAAACTTCAAGTGTTGGCAGTTTGCAATTAACGGGGGAGTTTAATTTGTGGCCTAACAATTGATTTTTCTTGCTAGAATCACATAATTTTAGAAGTAAAAGGAAACTTAAAAATCATGTGGTCAAACTTCCTTATTTTACAGATAAAGAACATAAACTCAGAAAATTTTATTGATTTATCCAAGATTAAAAGAGAAAAATATTGGGGAAAAACTTCTTTTTCTTAATGTTCATTGTTCTCCCTGCTCTTCTGCTATCAAATGTAGAAGTGTTTAATAGAATTTACTGCTTTATAAATAATTTTATGTGGATTTTTCTTTGTTTGTTTTTAGTTCTAATGGACATTTTCAAACCAAAATCCCACTTTGCTTTTATTAAATCCTAGGTAGGTTTCAGGGCAGATGTTACTTTCACTTGAAAGTGAGAATTTTCAGAATAGGGCTGGGCATCGTGTGTTCTTTCCACCTTTCCAGGATCCCACATCAAATTCTGACTACAAGGGATTCTGTCTCTTTTAATAGAACAGTGTACTATATATTTTAAAAAGTAGGCCAAAGTAAAATTAATTTTGCTGGGGGAGTCTTGCAGTTCCCTTTGCGATGTCTGGAGATTCCCAATGGTATCTCAAAACTAGGATGAAGAAAGCTTATGCTAGATTATTCCATCTCCCAAAGTAATTTGTCTCCTAATAACAATCATAATTACCTTCTACAGTGTTCCAACCCCAGTCTCTCCACTAGGCAGACTATTCACTGCAGGTAGGATGCCCATGCAGAAACTTCTCCACTATGTGCGGCTAGAAAAGATTTTCATTCTCCAAACCCATTCTGGGAAAACCACATCTGGGTATACCAACTTCCAAGCTCTTATAAACATAATAGCTTGTTTCATTTTAACAAAATTACTCATTACAGGAAAGCCTACTTAAATGAAGCATTCTTTGCTAAAAACATGAGTAAATACATTGTACAAATATATACTAGATTTGCTAAAATCAACATTTGTAATTGTTCAACATATTCACAAATTCCTAAGCAACACTGCCCTTTTTCTTTTCTTTCTTTCTTATCTTTTTCTTTTCCCAGTGATTCTGGGGATTGAGTGCAATATCTCCTACTTACAATGCGCATACTACCACTGAGCTACACATGGAACCCATCAAGCAACTGTTTTGTGTCTACTTCTCCTCTTTGTATCAATCCATCCTTTCTCCCCTTCTACCTGCCTCTAACACCTTTTCCCCTTGGGGAATTCTCAATTGAGGAAGCAGCTGGTGTCATTTATATCTCAAATGATTCTTCCAATGCAAATCCCAGTGCTATTGTTATTTAAAGCCTTATCTTTTATTATTGAATAAAATATTTTGCTTTTGTGAAAATAATTTCAGTGTCAGTGAACAAGATGTAGCAGTGTCATGTGCTTCTGTGTTCTCTGTGTCTGTTTTTACTATGTGTTGGAGAAGAGCTGAAAGGAGGAGAGAAGGAAAGAAAAAGTAAAGACAAAGTCTTTGATCTTAAAATTATGTAGAAAGTTCTTAATTACTTTAGTTAATGGTACAGAGAGCCTTTTATGCTGTCTGTTCCTTCTGATAAGATGAAAAGAAAAATTTTCCTGATTCACTAATATCTTGGGTACTAATAAAACTTGAGTCACCAAGAAGCCATGGATAAAGTCTGGATGAAACGCTTTGCATCCTCTAAAATGAAGCTGTCAGAATCCATTAAAATTCATTTGAGGATGCTCAGTCTGTAGCAGTTATCAAAATAAAATTTGCCCCAATTAAACAGAAGAAAGTCTTTCTGGAGATTATCAGTGCAACCAAGGAAGAGGATCTTATAGCCTCAATTATCACATCGCACCAGATTAAATATGACATCTTTTAAGTGTGACAGCCAAAAGCACCAAAAATAAATCTCCTGCCCTTCCACCTGGGGCTCTATTTTCCTATCCCCCAGCCCATCCCATCCCTTTCTCCTAACTTCCAGAACAGTTAGAAGATCTTCCCACAGCATGTCCAGAAGTTAACTTAGTATTGATGAGCCCTAGACTTTGTGTCTCACTTTGCCTGATTTGCTTGTGAATATACAGCCCCAGATGGAGAAAAGTAGGGGTAGGATTTATTTCATATGATTCACTACCGAGAGTCACAGCAAAATGTCAAACAATGTATTTTTGCTTCCAGCCTGTCCTGGAATAGGCCCCAGGAAAACCTCTGACTTCACTGGCACTGGGGAGAGTGGACTTCTGAGCTGACTCAAAAATGCTGACAGAAATGGCAGGTTCCTGCTTAAGCACAGATGCCACTTCATTGTGTCAACTTGGAAATGATCAGCACAATCTGGCAAGTGCAATTTTTCTCACGTTATGAATGTATTTGGGCAGGTGCTATGCTCCATTGAGGTCATATATTGCTTTCTCATTTTAGTTTTATTTTTTGTTTGAACCATGGGAGAAAAAAGATTTTCAACTACATAGTGAAAAAAAGACTGGTCCTAAGATTTAAGGGGGAATGTGAAGGGTTAATAAGTATTTTATTAAACATTGGAACAAGGTTCTGATCTCTATTCTCAGGGGTATTTTTGGTACATATTCTCTAAACCTACTAAATTCATAAGAAGGAAAAAAAACACAGCATTTAGGACAAATCTAAAAACTATTTTCTAAAATAGACCTTCTAGTGGCTTCTTCTATGCCCACAATACATTGTTGTCATTCGCATACCACCCAGTTTAGCAGCAGACTTTTTTATTTCCATTGTCCCTATGGAAAGTTGCCACAGCTGCTTAAAGCACATTGTCATTGGAGGGCTATGCCTATATATAAAATAATACCTCACAGTCCACAGCGGCCACTCTGGGTTCTGATGGCTAACTTTAAAAAGCCATAATTATGTCTAAAGGATTAGTGGCTCTTTGTCCTGCCAAAATATTAAGATCAGACAGAGTAACACAAATAACTCTAGCATCAAGAGTGCAGCTTAGAAACAAGCAACAGAATGCGTGTAAGCTATATGTAGGCGAGGGAGGTACATTTAGTGGGTATTTGGTCTCTGAACTTTCAGGCTGCCTCTGTAAGGTACACACAGTAAGCACAGGGTAGCCAGCAATACACTAAGGTCTGGAACCTAAAGAAATGCAATATATAGTCACTGCTTCAACAAGATATACTTGGGGAAAACTAAAGTCAACAAAAATAAAGAATATATGAACAAGAGAATGAATGTGTCACAAGTGCTTTAGCAGTTCTGACAGAGAGCCCAATATATAAAGCAACTGAGAAAGCCTAATTCCTTTTAGGTTCTATATAACTATAATAATATTTATAATTATATGTAATTATCATATTCGAGTGTGATATATTTGTAATCATATACTATACATGTTACTGAAAGGCCATTATGTGCTGGGTCTTTTCCATAACAGGTTTATCATAGTATTAGAGATTAAAAGAATTACCATAAATGTGCAGATTAAAAATCTAAGGTTAAGCACTTTAAAAGGTCTCATAGCTAATACATTAGCAGAGAGCTTAGATCCGTGCCCAAAGAAACCAAAGCCATACTGAATCAACTAGAGAGATAGCAGAGGGTTTATGGAGGAAGTGACACTACAACTCATCCTAAAGAATTATCAGGACTTGCTTTGTTAGAAGCAAGGTCACCAGGGGAGGATTATCAACCTTAGCTCTGGCAGCAAAATAGGGATCAGCTCACAGGGTGTATAATGAGCACTGGAAACAGGTTGGGGGAGGGGAATGAGAGGGGGGAGATTCAGGTTCCATATGATATAGGGGCCAGAATTTCCAAAGAGAAATTCACAGTGGAAAGATATTAACGTTGGGAGATGATGAAGGTTTGCACAATCACTCAAGGCTTCAAAGCTTCTAGAGCTAGTTTTTTGAAACTACTTCTTTAATTTCTCTGACCACGGGTTTGCAGTGTTTTTCTTTTAAGAAGATACAAAAGTAAAGGAAGCTAACTGTATCCCTGCCCTTGTGAAATGAAGACAGATAATAAATATGATAAATACTAAAATGGCTTGATGGATAGTGGTTAAAGAATAAAAGAATGCAGGGAAGGAACATGAGGAGACTCTGGTGGTGATTTGTAATTTTGTAGAAGGTGGACAGGAAGGCTGCACTGAGGAGACATCTGAACAAAGGATGTCCCCACTGTCCCTTCACTCTCCTGTCACCCTACTAGCTTCCCTCCCCACAGTATGGTTGTGATTAACAAAATAATAGACTATTACCTCTAAGAGTTTTTTTTTTCCTCTTTGCACTCATTTTTTTTTTTTTAATTTAGGAAAGCACATGTGCACTTCATGATCATTATGATTACTTCAATTTATCATGATCTTTATGTATGTTTATACAACACTTTAAATTAAAAAAAAATTAAATATTTTATATTTATATATGTATATTTTAAATCTTTTATTTGCATTTGATGTTAGGAGTTAAAGTCATTTCACAGTGGCATTGGGGTAAAAATCTACAACAGATTAATGTGATTCCATTTCACTCTGTGCCTTCATTAGAAATATTCTTTATAATTTATTTTAATTTTTTAAAATAGGCAAATTCACATATATTTTATACAATTCAAACACACACACACAAAAAAAAACCCACCAGATTTCCATATCTTGATTTGTTTTCTGGATTTGTTTTTTTTCTGTAGACTTATTTTCTTAAAATTTGTTGTAATTAGTTATACATGACAGTAGAAGGGATTTTGACACTTTATATACAAATGGAGCACAACTTCTCCCTTCTCTGGCTGTACATGGTGCAGAGTCACTCCGGTAGTATAATCATACATGTATGTAGGGTGATAATGGCTGTCTCATTCCACCAATTTCTTTTCTCTTTTAAAAAAATTTTATTAGTTGATGATGTATCTTTATTTATTTATTTATATGTGGTGTTGAGAATCGAACCCAATGCCTCACACGTGCTAGGCAAGTGCTCTACCACTGAGCCACAACCCCAGCTCCCACCAATTTCTTTTCTATAGAATTCCTAAAAATTGTTTTTCATCTTCACATTATGGAAGATAAATATTAGTTAAGGACTCTAGAAAATTATTACAATCCTTTTTTCTTAAATAGAGCTACCTATCTCCATGGTCCTCAACTTACAGATTAGCTATATAAATCTGTATTTCATGATAAATGGAACATTAGTCTCTTTACCTCTATGATCCCATGTATTCTTCCTTCTTTTTTTTCTAATTAGTTTAATTAAAACGAAGAATTTAGGTAGAGATGTATTTCTTACATCTTTTAAAAATGGGAAACATATACAATTCTCCTATATGAAATATTTAACAGGGCTCATTTTAGTTTAACATTAAAACTCACCAATATCATTTTAATTGGGATAAATGGCATTTGTTCTTTCCAGCAGTAGGTGGAAAGAGAGAAAAACAGTATGTGTTTCCCAAGAGTCTAATAGGAAAAGAATGGGGTTTGTGCATTTTGTCCAAGACTCCCACTCCATGGAAACAACAAATTGTCTGTACAAATTGTTCTGGACTTTTTTATTTTAAAAATCAATTATTATAAGTATAGTTGTAGGAGGAAGAAATAGGGAAAATGTCATATAGACACAAAAGAGCTTCATATTATTTTAGTTTGAGAATATCAAAATAACAAAAAAATGTTATTATGAATTTCTTAAAACTTGTGCCAAACAAAAACAAAAAAATAATATGATCATCCTTCAACATTTTATTTGGTGTGTTCCTGCCCATGCAGGAGATGTACCTACTCTTCAAATCTGTGTTGTCAAAGAACTTTGAAGGAGTCCCGTAATGATAGAACAAATGATCAGCTCTTTCTAGTCATTGTTAAATCATATAGAGTTGGGTCAGCATCCACCGGAAATTTCTTCTAGTTGAGTTTCTTTATTGTAATTTCAATACACTGGTTTAAAGTTTATATATATACAACACTCTAGGATTATTACCAACTTTATAAAGACAGCATAGTGTAGTTATGAATATAATTTCTATGGACCAGGCCCCAAGAATGAGACTTGCTGGATTCAAATCTCAGCTGTCATTTAATAGCTCTATGGTCCTGGAAAATTTATTTGACCTCTGTGTGCCTTGGTTTTATCATTCATAATAATAATAATAGTACTTTTAAAATACTAGTACCATCCATATCCAGCACATGGTAGGTCCTGTGTATTGTCTACCATTATTGTCATTTCTAAGGTCTCTATTTTAGAAATATTCTGAGATCCATGCTTTAAACACCTGTAATAAAAAAAGAATCAGTATGGGGTGAGGGGGGGAGTTCATAACCCACTTGAATCAAAGTGTGGAATATGATATGTCAAGAAATTTGTAATGTTTTGAACAACCCACAATAAAAA
>NW_025999977.1:20245734-20297586 GCF_001458135.2 Marmota marmota marmota | reverse complement strand
AAAAAAAAAAAAAAAAAAAAAAAAAAAAAAAAAAAAGAATCAGATTCTACATGCTTTTAAATTTTTTGTATTAAAAGATTTATCCAATGTAGAGCTACTATTGAAGTTTCAAGTTATATAGGTTATTCAACCGGATAAACTGAGATATCATTTACTAAAATATAAAGTTTGAAGGAGACAGAGTGGTAAGCAGAAAAGTACCAAGAGCTAAATTTAGAACATGTTAAGGTTAGGATACCTGTGAATTATTCAAGTATCAATGTTAAATACAATTTTGGATGTAAAAATCTGAATATGAGAAGTAAGGGCTAATGATAGAAATATCAATTTTTGTCATAAAGATCATATTTAAGGAGAAGGGAAATTCTCATGCAATTACTTAGATAAGAGATTTTAAATGAGGAGGATTTTCAGCTCAGGTCTAGACTAACTTCAACATTTAAGAGATGGGTAGAGCAGCAGAGGTGTTTGAGATGCCTGAGAAGGAGAAGTTACTGAGAGAAAAGGACCCCAGGTGTGTATGGTCACGGTCGGCAATGCTTCTAGAAAAGAGTCATCAAAAATTAAACTGTGATGAGAGAAGAAGATGATAACTGAAAAACAGTTAATGGATTTGACAATGCGAAGTTTATTGGTGCTCTTGGAAAGAGGAGCTTTGGCTGTGTGCCTTTAAGGGAGCCAGATTGGAGTGGGTTGAATGGTGGATGTGGGTGAATAATTGATGTTAGGTTGCACTTACAATTAAAAACATTCATACAGCTCAGCTGTAAAGGAGAGCCAAGAAACAGGGCATGAGGTGGATGATAGCTCAAGAGAAAAGGTTTTTGTTTTCTTTGTTTTGGTGATTAGTACAATCCAATAAATAATGTTGAATATTCCAGGGAAGAGAAATGAATAACTGAAAGACCAAGTCCTTGAGTACATGAGTAGATAAGCAGAATATGGCAGCAAAAATACTCCCTAGGATGTCAAGAAGAAAGTGGAAATGGTGGAAACATGGGAGAATTTCTTTCTACTGGCTTCTACTTGTCTTGTTGGTTGGCCATCACTTGTACAAAAGTGTGGGCAAGGAGTGAGTCATTGTTTGCATGAGGACCACTAACAGTGTTCTATAGTTGTGTTGGTCAGTCTGCGAGGTAGACCTGTTTGATTACTAGTGTTGTCAGGTTAGAACTCCTCAAACTAAGACCCAGGGAACCTAATTTTCAGTGAAGTTCTCTGAAAATTAGTTTCCCTGGGTCTTACTTTGAGGAGTTCTAACTCAGTCCTCTAAATCAACATGTGATCTTGGACTAAGCATTTGAAGATCCCTAGGTTTCAGCTTTTTATTCTATAGAAAGATAATGATAGAGATTATTTAGAGTGACCAGTAAACAATGCTACTGCTTTATTATAAATTTGAAGGAAGGTCTTTAAAAACCAACTGCTTCCCAGTCAAAATGGCTGCACACATAGTTATCTGTATTCATGAACAAAAAGTATAAAACTTTCAATGTGCCCTTTATAAAATCTGTTCTCAGTTATCTGTGGGCATGTTTTCTATTTCTTATAGTCTGTTATATGGAAATTTAAAAATAACTTTATTACTTGACTGCTTAATTACAAAAATGTGCCCAAGGCATAAAATGTAGAATCAAATATAAAAGTTAATTTGAATTTTTGGTACTATGGATGGACTGCCCCCCTACCACATGTTCATCAAGGGGCCTCTACCTCCGCCTCCTCCATGGCTCTTGTGACTTTAAGTGTACTTTATAAATTTCCATCCAGCAACAACACGATCAAAGATGTGCAATGAATCTTTTCTTTCCTCTCCGATAAATATCTTTGGTCTTAACTAGCTAAAAGTGTAGCAAAAGACATTTAATTTTAGCCGCAGGGTATCCATTTTCTGTCACACAAAAAAATAAATATACATAAAAGTAATAAGATCTCATAGAAAACAGTGTGGGACACAGCCATCTGACTTCAATTTTCTGAAATGCAAGGGATTGCAATTAACTCCCTTGTTATGATTAGCCTGTTGGAGCTGAGTCCCCTCAGTAAATTATAGCACTCACAACAGCCATAATGGTGTCACACACTAAATATTATTTGTCCTCTGATTTACAGTCCTGCAGATGAGTCATGGGACTTGTGGATTAATAATAAGGAGAGCCAAGTTCAAGATTTGGCTTTGTCTGTAATAATGTGCTTGCCTATTGGACCTTATTAACGTAGGTATTTGTCAGTTCTAGGATGAGATACTTGCCTCAGGAACAGTATTAAAGGGGATGCCAAAAACTCAGTGATCATGATATGTAACATTCAAAACAATACCTTAAAAGTAAATCTCTGTCTTAAAAATAAACATTTAGGGGCCGGTGGTATACCTCAGTGGTAGAATGCATGCTTTACATGCAAGAAGTCCTAGGTTTAAATATCAACAATGAAATAAAATGAAATTGATGATAAAAATATAAACATTAATAAAGACAGAACCAGTAGCAGCAACATGCTGAGCTTAACTGGAGGCTGCATCAAAAGAAAAATTAATACCGATGCTGCCTTTATTTAAATTTTTGATATTTTCTTCATCACAGATTGTTTGCATTATTTTTTTACGTTTTTAAATCTTGAACTAAAATGTCATTTGCCTCAATTACTGAGTTATTTGTTTGTTTGTTTGTTTGTTTGCCTCCTGAAATTTTGTGCCCAGATAGATGCCTCACTTGTCTCACCCTGGTCTCTGTGTTATTAATTTATCACCAAAACAGTTGGCATAGGGAAGCACTATGCTCATCATTTGTTCCTGCTGCCACAAAGAAGCATACTTTCCTTCTGGAAACCCATCACCTCTTACACTCCCAAGTCCTCTTCCTTCTCATTCCTAGAAGAGGGTTTATTTGTGTGCAGCCCTGGAAAACCCTCTGGATGGTCCACCATCCAGCACACCAGGAAAATAAAGAATGTTTGAAAGACAAGTAAATTTCATATGTTTTGCTCAAAATCAAGGAAGAGTAGCAAAGAAGGCAGGTATAAAAAAGTCAAGTTTTCCAACTGAAGGATCCCTGTGAATCTTTCTACATATATCTTACCAATATAGGTAAATCATCACTTCTGTACAGTTAAAATTCACAGAAGGATCAAATCATTAAAGTCAAAGAAAAATAATTGCACAAATATATCAAAATATATTTTACTATAATGTATAACTAAAAAGAACAAATTTTAAAAACATACTGTCCAGCCTCAAAAAAGCAAGTAAACAAAATTCTGAGCTCCAGTATATCGAAGAGTCACCTGTCTGACCTTCTCAATTTGTGAACTACTCTCCTCAGAACACTACAGACTCCACAAAGGGAAGATCCATGGTTTCTCGCTTACGTGTGTTTGATGTCCCATGTGAAGATGCATGGGATCTTAACTACCCTCACATGCTTTACTAAGAGAGAATTATCTCAAGGTGCATGGATGGGTAGAACTTTTAAGCCCGAGCAATGACATATGAAAGAGCTTTCACAGCAAATGAGCAAGGTGTGTGGCAGGGAAAATAGGTTTAGGGTGAAGGCATCTGTGGCAATCTTTCCACCTTGAGATTGGCAAGAGGAGACATCTTCAAGAGAAGGCCACTCAGGACTAGAGAGAGCCCCTGTTCTGCCCTCTCCCCCTCTGCACTGCTTCCTCAGAGGTTAAACGGTCCGGGAACAACATACTGACTTCTTCAACTTCATAATCCCTTTAAAACTTATAGTTTAGGTTATCTCATTCATAAGGCCTGAGACATATATTGCATTATATCACATTGATTGATCTTAATTGAATACCATACTGCATTGTTCACCGAAACACATGGGATAAAAGAAAAGAAAGCCTGCACCGAGATACATGGTTTCAGAAAAGCCATCAAAATAATGGTCCAAATATGCAAGGACAATGAGTTGCATGATGTACCCTAGATTTTTGTAACATAAAAACTGTACTATCCTATGCAGTTGCCCTTGGTGACTATTATGTCATACTTTAGTCTTATAGCTACATGTACATTTAATACTTCCTTTCATTTTTTTCTCTTTATCTCTTTTCCTTCCTTTCTTCCTATCTGCCTCCCTCTTTCCTTTGTCTGCTCTTTTATTTATTTATTTTTTCCTCATTCCTTAACACAAGTATAAGCCCACAGCAAATCTTGAGCAGTTCTTCTTGGGTGTTGAATTGAAAGCATCCTTTAAACAGAGAGAAGCCTAATTGTAGAATTATGGGTGATTTTGCCTTTCATTTTTTCTGTTTTTAATTGTTTACAAGTACACTTTTTTCCCATAATCAAATAAAAATATTTCAAGCCTTCCAACTCTTTATCTTACAGGAAAAGCCTGACTCTACCTCATCTGATTTGAGGAAAAATATCCTGCATATGAACAAAAACTTGATACAATATATAATCCTGGAACTTGAAATTCCTTTATTTTGTATTAATTAAAATTGTCTTGGCTATTAGGCTATCTTTTAGATCTCTGTGATAAAGTCTTCAACTGTCATGCAATAATCCCTCAAATGCCCATGCCAATAGGGCTACACACTTAACATTTTAATTAAAATAAATGGAAATTCTGCCATTTTTTTTCTTGGTCCTACCACAAATTTAGAATGTAATCCTACCTAGAGAAAGGTGGACTTGAAATCAAATACAAATACATATCTCAAAAGAGAGCTCCGTTTACATCTAGGATTTTCTTCATTTTTGTTTTCAAGAATAATCAGAAATATCACATGTGCTCTATTAAAGATGCATTTAGCTAATTCCTTTGTGGGTGCTGGGAGATTAGTAGTGAGGCTTAGAAAGTTACATAGTGAGCAGGGAACATTATAGAGCTACAGATATTTTAAGAGTTCCCTGAATCTACTATCTATCCAGCTTACGACTTTTTACAATCAAAATAAAAATCCCACCATAAATGAAATAGAAAACTTCACTAATTTCCATTCACCAATGATGGTAGAAGCCCCCCATGGGTTATTAAGTCTGAGAGATGTGTGAACAAACATGATAATAAGCAAGCAAAGTGTATCATAAAATATACTGTGTTCATTTATTGTGACAACTGGGGTGTAATTATACTAGGAAATGTACTGCACTTTAGTCAGTGAAAGTAATAAAATCTGAACACCAGGAGACCTTTCTCGACTCTGTGCTATTAAACTACTTTTGAGGAGGTGAACGATCTAAAAATATGGGAGGAATGTTCACTTTCATAGATCAGCAAAGTGGGGGTTAGTCAGATTCTCTTGTAGTCTTATGAATAAAACCTCTGTTTTTTCCTCATTAAGTGTGGATATAGTGCAAAAGAACATTTCTCTCAATTCCTGGGTAATTATAATGCCTTGAAGGTTTATAGATTACCTGTGCTATTCATTTCCCTTTCTTCCTTCAATTAAAGAAATAGGGAGAGAAAGAAAAAAAAACCTCACCCTATTGTATTGATAGTGCCTTTGCAAAGCTGAAAACAGAAAGTCAAAGGAAACTTGGAGAAAGATAAGAAAACAAAGGTCCCCATGGGAGATGATGAGGTTGCCAGATGCTGAGTGGGTGTAATGATTAGAGCATTAATGGAGGTCACTATGAAAAATGAAAGAAACATGTAATTTCAGATTAGGAAATTCTCTGCTTCCCAGAGTGAACTGCTATTTAGGAAAGTATAGTTAATTGAATTTTATGACACTTTTTACAAAAATTAAAATGCATATATTTTACTACCCTAATAGTTTTATTGCTACTCTGAGATTTATGTGTAGTGATACACCAAAAAGCATATGCAACAATCCACTAAAGAGCACCGGAGTGGATTACTATGGTTTCCTTTTGTGCTTTGGCAGCCGACAATCAAGATCATAATTACAGGACTGGAGCCACCTGCCAGCTCAATGAACAGAACCACTTGGCTCCACATAAAATAAGAGCAATTTTAACATTAAAAAGAAAATGAGTGTTAAGCCTTAGGGGCCTTCCAGGACAGCCTATGGAAAGCTGGGTATTTATTTTTTCTGAACAACAAATGACTAATTCTTACATTAGCCCCTTTTATTGACGCAGGAAGAGTAGGGTCTGCCAAGGCTTTTCTGGTTACACTAGAGTATCTAATGAAATGAATGCCTGCATTCAGAGTTGCTTGGGAAAGGATTGGTGAATCCAGAGCTCTTGTGGTAGATTCTAGGTAAATTTCAGATTTGAGCATTTATTCTGTCCAACATACAGAAGCCGGAACACAGGGATTGGCCCTCACTTGATTAAAACCACTGTGTTGAATTTGCTATACCACTGGGGATTACCACAAGTCAATGAGATAGAAATGGTGAAGTCAGGAAAGTGAACCGCTCAAGAATTTTTTGAATTAGGAATTCTAATATACTAAACAACCTGATCTACAACAATGTAACGTTTTCCTCTGAGTTCCTCTAAATATCACTTTCTCTGAGGAGTCTTACCTTGGTTCCTTAGTCTTCCTGATCATCCCTTGCTCTCTACCCTAGCACGCTTCTATTAGCACAGCACTTCTTACAGGTTAATGTGCATAGGAATCATCTGGGATCTTGTTAAATGCACAGCCTGGGTCAGTAGGTGTGTCGGTGGGGAGGGGAGTCCTGTGAGTTTGTATCTCTAATGAGTTTGCAGGTACTGCTGATTCTGCTGGTCCTCAGAATATATTTTGAAAAGCAAGGTATTAAAGCTTTTCTTAAAATGTCATATCATAATCTATACAATTCATTAGTCATTTCTTCTTGACTATGAGCTCCCTGAAAGCAGAGACAAAGGCAGCATCTCAATAGATCCCAATTCTAGAATGCCTACCAGTTTGGGGGAAAAGTAGAATCTTACCATATGGTATTACCCTTAATTCTCATAACAATCCTAAAGATCTGTAATTATGTTCCCATTTTACAGATGAAGAAGCTAAGTCTCAAGCGACGTTGATCAACCTGGCTATGGTCAGAATACAATTCTGGATCTATCTCCCAAGTCTGTGTTCTTTTCTTGTGTCCCCTAAAACCGCCCCTTGTTCACTTCTGTATATGCAGAGTGTGGAGCATCTGTGAGCATTTTATCTATAGGTTTCACCTTTGCTCACATTAGCTCCCTTATGTGGAATGTTCTCCCTGCTTCTTCCTAACCAATTAAAATCCACCTCACTCTTGATTGCTTCCACTTAGCTCACTGGCTCTTAGGTTTTTTCTCTCTTCTGAATGCGCACATAGCAATTGTTTGCATCACACAAAGAGCATTTAAATTGCTAGTTATGTTATGAAAAAATGTATTTAATTCATCCAAGAATTACTTATTGAGTATGTTCTAAGCACCATTTGTGGTTGCAAGCATTTGCAATGATACGTGGAACAAAACATACAAAACTCCCTGTTCTCCTGGGTCTTGGGGATCATTTCCCCAGCTAACATGAAAACTGATAGGGAGCAGGATTCCAATCATTTTACTTTCTGTATTTCTCACCGTGTTTTAATCATAATAGCTGTTCAATTAATAATGGTCTCTGATTTGGGTAATTTACCATGTAGTTGTGTTCCTAATACACAGGAGAGTCCGAATCACAAGACTTCTCTTTTCTCACAAATGACCTTATGAAGTGAAATGCTGCTTTTGTGCTGTTCCTCGTTCTCTAACAGTGTTTTAGGTCAGAAGCAGAGATACTAAGGTTACACATGGTGCGATTATCAGACAGAGAGAGAGAGAATGCACCAAAATTAAATCACAGTAGTTCCCAGCATAGCTACATTATCTGTTCAGGTGTATAGAAATTTCAGGCACCTTGATGAAAGGCCAGTCTCACCAGCAATGATGATTTTCTCCTTTCTACACACCCAAACTATAGACTACAGAAAAAAAGAACCCTCCTAACTAAAAAAAAAAATTACATTCTTATAATATCATGATTTTTTTTTCTTTAATAACATCCCAAATTTGTGCTATCTTAAATAGGGAATGCATGTATTTTTCTGGGTTATTCAGAATGCTCTACATTCTACTTTATAAAAAGCAGCAATTTCAAAATCTGCTCATGCACTAAAGCTATACAAAGGTTTTCTTTTTGAAGCTGCAGGCTTTGTAAAGTTTCATTAGGTGTATTGGTCTCATGTGTGTATAAATACATGTACATGTCTATACACACACATATGATGCAGACCAATAGATGAATGACTTAGAAGGAAAACTAGTATTAAATCTGCTGTGTATCCTTTCCTTCTGATTTTTGCAATTTTGTACATTGAAGAAACCTACATGTATTAATCTTGTGTCCATTTTAAACATGTAAAATAGAAATGTAGAAATTCACATGCTCCTTCTCAACTTGGCTATGTTGTTATACATTGGAAAACTTCTTGATGTACTCTATGGATGGAAGACCATGCAATTTGAAGTGAGTTCCAATTCTTATTAACATGAGGCGCACGTCATCACCTTGGATATAGCTTTTGTAAAATGGGGGTCACCGTTTCTTCACACAAGGATGTTATAAGAAAAATTCTGATATAAAAAACATCTAACATATATAGTAGGTGTTCAGTTACTAATGGTTTTCCCGACCATACTGACAATCTTGCATTCCTATTATATTATTCTTTTTAATCATTAAACCCCATTATTTAAGTACCAATTCATAATTATATTTAGCAAGTACACAACTATGATTCCTACATTGGTAAATACGTTCAACTTAAAGTAAATTTGATGGAAATAGATATCTGAGAAGAGCTATAAATAAATATCTGGAGAAACATAAAGAAACAAATAACTGAATGAAGTCTTTGCCCTGTGTTTTAGGGTAAATTCAGGTTTCCTTTCTAAAAAGAGGAAGACATACCATTAATCAGATTGCTTTTTCCTGGTCCTTCCTTTTTATAGGACTTGGCAGGAAAGGTGTTTGGCTAAAATATAGCTTCAGATTAGTGGGTGTGACTGAGCTGTAGCCTGCATCCTACAAAAGCCTTAAAATGTGAGTAAAAATAGGTCTGAGGTTTGAATAGAAATAAGAAAACAAGAATATAGTGACAAAAAGTCATAGACCCTTAGAATTCTAGACAAAGCAATCAAATTCTTCCTTTTCAAATGGGGAAACTGCAGAGTGCAGTGGCACATGCCTATAATCCCAATGACTCAAGAGGCTGAAGCAGAATGATTTCAAGTTCAAAGCCAGCCTCAGGAACAGCGCGGTACTAAGAAACTCAAGAGACCCTGTTTCTAAATAAAATACAAAGAAATGGGGCTGAGGATGTGGCTCAGTGGTTCAGTGCCTCTGAAGTCAATCTCTGGTGCCCCCTACAAAATAAAATAAAATAAAATGGGGAATCTGAGGACCCTGTAGCTTAGGTCCTGGCTGAAAAAAAAATCTTTGCATGTGAATCACATGTGATTAAAAATAATCAAGAAATATTAAGATCTTATTGGACATGGATTATTTGCTAACGAGAAGGAAAACTAGAGAATTACCAATAAGTTGGGATCACATTTATTGAGTGAGTAGTATGTAAAGATGGCAAATTTTTTAGGCAATGAAAACAGATGACATCTGAAATGTGTCTTATGTGAATGGCACTTTTGACAATGGTTCAGTGGACTCTCATTTCTTCTAGGTTCAAACTTGCTTACAGAAAAGAATACTACTTCATTTCCTATCTATACAAATTATCATAATATTGCTCCAAAGAATCCAAAAAGATAAGAATAGAGGGATTGGATTTGGTCATTCTCCTCACACTATGGGGAAAAAATTGGTTTTGAACTAGATTTTTCACAGCATGACTGGTATGAATGGAAACTCTTCAAACCTTCTCAAGATTGCCCTCCAACCGAGGAAGCTGATAATCAGAATGGAAATTGTATTTTTTTATATTACCATGTATGAAACACTCGAGAGTTTATTGAAACCCTCAGAAATGAAGTCACGTTTTAGTCATAAAAAATTTCTTAGGGAGAATTTATTTTATTTTATTCCATTAAAAAAAGCCTTTTCTTATCTGGAAAGCATAGAACTAAGAAAAACAGATCCCATTCCTAGAATTTCTAGCTCAAGAGTTCTGGGCTGAAATCTGAGAATATGAATTTGTAACAAATTAAACCGACAATGCTGATACAGGTATCACAGTTTGGGAACTACTAATACTACTGAGGTAGGTCAACTTCTTAACTTCTTTTTTTTTTTTTCTTCAGATATTCTACTTCTAGCATTCTAGCAATTTATATTTAAAACTTTCTTTCTTTTTTTCTCAATCCTTCCAACAACCAAATAAGTTCTATTTCTGATGCTTTCACTATGGTCTCAGCAGACAGGTTATCATGTAGGTAGACTGGAAGGTAGGAAATAGTCATCATCCTTTAAGACTGATTTCCAATATAGTCCAAAAAATACCAAATCCAAGCAATTAGGCAAAATGAGCATCTTGGTCTTGGGACAATTGTGCATAAAAATGACATCCTTTGCATATTTCATATAGAAAGCTAAACACCAATATTTTTAATTTCATCTGTACAACACCAAGTGGATAGTTGGCCCTTGTATAGCTTTTGCAAAGGGAACACTTAGAGAATTCTTCAAGGACATTGGTGCACTAAAGCCAGGCACACAGTGATACACTATTATTAGAGAAACAGTATCATTTTCCCCAGAGATATGATGTTACTGCCAGAAAAACACTGAAATATTGCAAAATCTTAAAGTGCATATAAAAAAATCAAATAGGTAGTGTAGCATTTCATAATTATGTGATTATTCCTGCAGGTATCAGCTAATTAATGAGTAAAAAGTAAAGTGAACAAAAAGTAGTTATCTTGAAATGACAAAAGGTCCTAGCATTTGTCAAATTTAATGTGATAATATATAAAGCAGGACTTCAGTGGAATTGAAGAACAGAGAAATTGATGTTTTCTAAACCCATCATCTTTCACAGTGTGTATGCGTGTGCTCGCCCGCATGCACACACTCACACACATTTACCCAAAGTACTTCTTAGCTATATATAACTCGAATCACTGGGTCTTTACTAGCAAGAATAAAGATAATGAAAAATGCATTTATAGTAATATGATACAGCATAATAAATTATTCCTGCCAGATGTTACATGGTATGTATATATATTTTTAAATAAAGGGTAGGAATAGGCAGGAAAAACACCACACACACACACACACACACGTGTGTACACAGTTAACTAATGGAGGCTTTGAGACACCAGTCTTCAAATATTACCAAGCATTTGACATGGGCTAGGCACTGTAAGAAATATTGTCAAAAACAGAAGAACTGGATGTAAAATGTAGTGAAAAAAAGTCGTACACAGGTTGACACCTTTTAACAGTACATGTTTGGCCTCCAAAGCAGAAGAAATCACCCAAGAGCAAAGACTGTCCTATTCTGGTAAAGTTGACCTGAACTAGGTTATCTGCATGGGATGCATTTCCTTAGGCAGAGTAGAAGTAGGGGTGGTGAAGGACAGTCCAGAGGAGGGGGTCATTTGGCAGAGACAAAACCACATGAACACTCCATGAGTAGTACATCAGTGTGTTCTACACATGCCTATATCATATAAGTTGATGCCCGAGCATATAAGGAAAAACATGCTGTGGAGGAGCAGTTGTTGAATAACATGATGGAGAACGTAAATGTTGAATGAAAGCATGAAGGACCAAGCATGAAGCCAAGGAAATGAGGATCAGTAAGACCTACTGACACCATTAGGAAAGGAAATACTGGGGTAGCAAGGAGAGGAGTTTTCAGGTGATCCTAAAACCATAAATGAGAGCTGGTACAAAGAACTACTCCATTTGGCTTGATGTTGCCATAGCTTTCAGGGACTAAACTAAAAACAAAAATTATAATCATCATCATTTTGCTTGCTGGCTCTGAATTTCAGAAGACAAGTTGCATTCACGACTCAGGCAGCAGCCTCTCTTACTGCATGCCATAGATCACTTTTAGTTCCATGAGATTTAATTTTAAGAACCTTAGGTTTTATCTTTAGCACTTCAACAACACTGAAAATGCTTCCAGGTTTTGATTTACAGAATTATTGTCACTGTCAATAAAAGGAATGTGCCTGACACACCAAATCCAGTTTAATTACTTCTGTGATGTCTCCTGCGGCTGAGAGGAAATGGTATTTCTCTGACACTTTCCTGTTTTTAATTTAGCAAAATGGGACACTTCCCCTGAATAGGGCCTAGGAGAGCAGATTCATGATTGATGCCATCAACACGGACCCCACAGTTTCAGCAATGCTCCAACTGTGCAATGATTACATAAATCTGGATCCTCAGTTCTGGATTCCTTCAAGTTGTACATTCAAGTGACCATCGAAGACTTGGTGTACAGCTGGTCACAGTGCCACATGCATATAATCCCAGCAACTCAGGAGGCTGAGGCAGAAAGCTTGCAAGTTTGAGACCAGTCTCAACAACTTAGCAAGACCCTAAGCAACTTAGCAAGACCCTGTCTCAAACTAAAAAACAAAAATGGCTGGGGATGGCCTTAGAGGCAAAGCACTCCTGGATTCAATCCCTGGTACAAAAAGAAAAAAACTTTGTGTGTAAACATGGCTGGTATACTGGGCATTGTGTCATAATCTGGAGAATTCAATAGCCTGTTTTTACCCAGTAGTATTCACAGTGTCAGCATTGTCCTGAGCTATTGGAATCCAGATGAGGCCTTGAACACTTCCAACAGGAGGACTGCCAAATATCAAAATACACAGTGCACCACTCAGTTGGAGAAACCAAGCAAAATATATTCTTTATTTTCTGCTACATATTCCATCTGTTTGTCTTCTTAAAGGGTCATATGTTATATATTTATAAGAAGCATTCACACCTGCGCGAACAGTTTCCACCGTCTCCTTCAAATGCAGCCTCCTCCTTGTTCACGACCCATTTTTTTAAAAACATCTTTCTTTATCAGCTGATCCTTTTATGAAACTTGCTCCATTCTGAAATTATTTCAAGTTAAGAAATGCCTTTGTACCTCCCAATCTCACCCAATCCTGGGGAGATGAAGCCTCACACTCTCTAGGTCATTTTCTGAAAGATGTGAATTTAGATCATTAGAGTCATTAAAATCATACACTCCATAACACCCAGAGCTAACAGATCATTCTTGTATTTTATGCCGCTGTTGAATGCTACCAGAGAGGTAAAAATGTATAACAGCACAGAGCTGGAGAGAAGACTGTAATTCCTCCCCATAAAAGAATTCTACCCTTTTTAATTGCTGCAGTAAATCTCATTAAAGACACAGAATGCTTTGTTCAGGAGGGAAAAAAAAGGATCACTGGACAAGAGGCATCTTCTTCACAGTAACATTTTTTTCCCTTATGATGTGAATTATCCCTTAATGCAAGCACAACGTTATTTTTATCTTGACCTTTTCCTGGACTCTACATTTCTTGAGAGCTTTCTTTCCCTTCTCTACAAATACGAAGGGCCCATGGTCATTACTATTAATCTCTGTAGTAATTTTTCATGCCCTGGGCTTCATGCATTTTCTTATGTTTCTCTTATATATCTTCCAAAGACCTTCAAGGACCATATTGCTAACCTCTGATGTGGATTTATTTTCTTTCTGCTCCCACAACTGAATAAAGGAAAAGCTGAAAGGTAATTAACATAATGAAACACTTGGAACACATTCATTGTTCAGCACTGAATCTGAGCTGCCCGTTTCCCATCATAAAAATACATTGTGGATCTGATTTAAGCCAAGGAACATTAGGTGATATTTTGCCTGATTTCATGATCGAATATTAAATTATTATTTTTGAAAGGCTGTCACAGAAAATTCCCTTCTCTCTTTCTTAATCAGTACCTTTTTATAATAGAACTGCAAGTTAGTGACAGTGTGCTTCAACAGCTCACCTTGAATTTTTAGCTCCTCTTTAGAAGTGGCAACGAAATAGTTGAGGGGAAGAATGTGTTTCAGGCAGCACAGTGCTTAAAATTAAATCTAAGAATTTAAGAGTCAGAAGAGCATAAGAATAAATTGCAGCGTTAGATTCTGCTTATTATTAACTTCTCTTTGGAATTTTTCTGCTGGGGAACTTCCAAAGCACTGACATTGAAGGTACCTCTTTTTGGATGGACTATGGGTGGAAAGTAGAATATGCTTTTAGAGACAGACTTACATTCCAATTCTGTTTCTGCCAATAATTAGTCATTTTGACCCCAAAAGTTACTTAAGATTATTTCTCAATATTCTCATTTTTTACATTAAAATAAGATTTTTTTGAAAATGAAAAATGTGAAATTTTTAGAATATAAACAGCATGCATGTCATACATATTAATCCTGTTTTTAACAGCAAAATATGTTGATATGATCTACATAAAAAATTTTTATAGTTCTTGTACACAAGAGAAGTATATAAACCACCTATGCCAGATCCAATCTTCCTTTTAAATCCAATCAAAATTATATTCTTTTCAAATAAAATATTTCATAAAGTTCAAACTAATTATGTTTAATCTTATACTCCTTCTTAAGGGGAAAAAAACACATGATAATTTGATTCCATCAAGTGGGGGAAGTATTTTACAAATTATTTTCTTCACATATCTTCTTAACAAATGGATATTAAGTTATTTATTATTTATACATATTTAATATCATGCAGAATTCTGAAAATACATCATGATTTCTCTTCATTTTGTTCACCAAACCTTCATAAAATCCACATTAAAAACAAAAATAAACCTAAGACATGAAGTTTCAGAAATCAGCACCTATGATTAAGGCTGTATCTCCACTCTAGCCTGGATTCTGCACCTGCATTATTGCTATGGGTGGGAGGCAAAGTGACAGATCTTGGCAAAATGTACTCACACAGAAACAAAAGTATCCAGAGGGAGACTGTGGTCATAGATCCATTTGAAATAGTATCTATGAAAATTAGAACCACAGTCACCCCTTCAGGATAGTTAACCAAAGTGATTGGCAAAACTTTTTTTTCACTGTAGCCCTGGTTAGTTGAGATGGATAATATTCACCACAGTAATGCAAAAGGGAAGGCCAGCTTCATGTTTACCTAAGATTTGTGAAGAAGAGGACTAGAACAAGTGCTGGGAGCCATTAGCCAAGTAGGTATGACAATTTCCTTGCCAGCGTACCCCATGTTGCTGACATTTTGCAGTGACATTGAATGTAGTTGACCTTGCTCAAGGACCAGGGCGGATTAGGGTGTTCCCGGTTTAACATAATCGGGTTTAGGGCGTTCCCAGTTTAGGTTCCAGGTTTAAGGTTTAAGATTATTCCTGCTGGGAATAGGGCGTATCCTGCTGCCTAAGTTCCCCTTGAGTTCTCACGGGATTCAGACAGTATATTTTTGGAGATAGAAGCCCAGTGGAGGTGAATTTGGGCAGAAAACGTGAATTTGGGAGAGAACGTGGATTTGGGCAGAGAACGTGGATTTCCCCAGAACGTGATTGTAGACGGCTGGTGTGAGTTCGGGAATAAAGAGTTGCTGTTTGAATCTACAAGTTGTGTGGTGGCTCGTGATTGTGTGCCCAGCCAGACTGCGGCATTTGTGCCCAGCCAGACTGCGGCAAACAAGAGCCAAATTAAGGTCCAACATGGTCAGAGTTTTCATCAACTCAGAAAAAAATAGAGGACAGCAGGTAAAGAAAACATCCCCAGTAAGCCTTTCTCCTTGATTTCTTCTTTTCTTTTTTTTTTTTAATGTAGATAGGTCTTCATAATTCTCAACTTCCCTGTTTCATTGAGCAAATAATCTTCTTTTGTAAAAATATCAATATCCTACTTTTGTTCTTTTTTTTTTCTTTTTACTTATATATGACAGCGATTTCTGAGAGCCAAAATGGCAGCATGTACATAAGGTAAAAGGCGACTTAAGAGTTATGGATGGCACAGCTGTTGTACAAGGCAGCGAACTGATCTAGATAATTGAAATGAAGCAAAGCTCTGTTCTACTGTTTTGAGATTTTTCTTCCCACTTCTTACATAAACATAGTCTATACTATGATCTAGCTGCCTGAGTGCAATATGAAAATACCAACAGTTCCTTTCATGTATCTATTTTTATGATGTCTATTACCAATAAGAAGAACAAAAATAAATTTATATAAAATATGAGAAGATAGCACTTCTTTTATGTATTACATTTCTCTGCCATGTATTATGCTTTCTTTTCTGTCTTTTGTTGCATTTTCTGGCTGGCTATGAACAATGTTTTAATCCTTTATAGTTTAACCTGAGACAGATCTGACCCTGTTCCCCACAGATAGATTCTTTTATTATCAGTAAATATTGCTTATAAATTGCTTTAAAAAGCTTAAGGACCATCATTTAGAAATGCTTGAGTGATTCGAGGTTAATACGACTCATTACAATTACAATAAGTATCTGTCTATGGATATAGCTAATTGTGAATTTAGCCCTATATGGTACGAACAGCAAGTCAGTCCACAACTTAATGCTATTGGTAACTCAAGGAGGGAAAGAAATTTATTATGTTATTACTTGGATATACTTTTTTCACATATATTATGATTCACTTCCATTACTTTGAATATTTGATTCTCTTTTCAAACAACAAAAGAAGATAAGAAACAAAGCTTAAGATATTTATAAATGCCATGGTAAAAAAAAAAGTCAAATGTACTTTATCCTTGCTTCTGTGAATATTTGTAATTCTCATACAAAAGATAGAATGAATTTGTATCAGAGTTTCTCTTGACCAAGTTTAGAATTCAGAAAATAGTCTTTTTATTAGCAGAGCCCACACCCTCCTAAGTTATAGCACCAAAAGAACAGCATTATGATGTATTACTCCCTTATGGTAACAGACATCCTTGCAGCTGAACTGTAATTTGGCACACTACATTTCCATTCTAATGTAATGTGACAATGTTATTATGTTCGCTATTTTCCATGTGATCATAGCCATATTCATCTTCTCCAACCTGACATTAAATTAGCTAATATGGTTATATTCTATTCTGGACCAATGGGAAAAAGCAGAAAAGAATTACTGAATAACATACTGATTTGATGATGATGAGTGATGTGCAAGCATGAATTGGTGATGTGTAGATGTTACATAATGAATGTAAACTTAGCACAGACCTGACATACAGTAAGCATTTGATAAACCATCAACCCAAGAGAAAGTTCACAAATATTTACAACATAAAATAATATGTGCGACACACTATTGCCCTAAGATTTCCAAAGAAGAAAAGGTAACGCTCAACTCTGAGAACTGAAGAAATTTCCATGGGATAAAACAGTTTAAGTGGAAGTTGAAAAGGAAGTGATACTCTTTCAAGCAGAGATAGTGAAAAGAATGCAATCCAGGTGGAATGAGAGCACTCCCCAGGTGGAAAGATTAGCATATGTAATGCTGAGGAAATTGGAAAGTGTAATGCTGTACAAAAAACCATGAGTAAGTAAATTGGCAGTAACACACCATATGGACAAGGATCTGCAATAGACAAGTATGAAAATGAAGGCCAGGGTCAGAACATGAAGGTTGATGAACTCCAGACTGATGAATCTAGAGAGTAGTGTTGACCACTGAGGATGCCCCAGAAATTGTTTTGAAAGGTTCATGCATTCAGTCTACATTGGTTTAATGTGTTGCTATTATCACCAATTACATGCAACATGCTATACAAAATACTGGGCTTATGAGCTAAAAGGAAGAAAAAATTTAAAAGGAAAAAAAAATGTTGTTTCAGGAGAAGTACATAGTCTTATAGGGAGATGAGATATAAGAAACTATAAAGTAGAAAGTGATGATTGATCAAATAGTAAAATATCCCTAAAGAAGTCAGAGGAGGAAGAATATGCCTGTGGTTGAGAGAATCAGGAGAAATCAGTGACCTTTCAATCAGGGAGAAAAGGAAGAACAGAACTAGGAGAATGGTCCAGGATGGATTGGAGGAAGGAGGGAGGGAAGTGAGGAAACAACCAAGAAAGGACTTCAAGAAGCGATATGCAGATCTGAAATTTGGCAGTGTTGAGCATGCAACACTACATGCCCCGCACATGCCATTTTGGTTAATGTGTGGGTCGCTCAGATGGCAAATTTCCATGGAGGAAAGCATTTCTTACAAATGCATTTCTTCCAAATAGCATTTGGCATCACTGCACAAGTGCCTCTTTCTTGAAAACTTCTTTTCAGTTCAATTAATTAGTATGATTTATCCAAGATTACACTTGCATACTATAAAGTATTCCCATCTTCCCATTGTTAATTATATCTCCAGGCTAATATAAATAAAAATTTCTAGTTACTATAATCCATTCCTTGGGAATTATCAGATAGATGACATTTAGAACTTGCATTTTGGAGAAAGATTCTCATGTTTAATGTGGTGTTTTCTTTCCCATATTAAAAATATTTGTTCCTATTTCCTTTTCTGTTGTTGTTGTTGTTTCCTATGAAGTTGAAGACTATAGTCCCAAAATTATGAATTATAAACTACATTAGAGATATAACTTCATTAATAAACAAAATGCCCTATATGGCTTTATTATAAAAAAGAAATGTCACTCTCTATACAGAAAAGGAGTTTGGTAAAATTCAATCACATTAATTCTATTTGTGCATCTTATAGAGAAACAGTGAGATGTAGACATAAGACGTATTTGGATTAATTTAAAAAGTGAGGAAAATGTGGCAAAATACTTCAAGCTTCAACTTACATGTCTTCAAAGTAACAATTACTATTGTACCTTCTACTAATTATAATCGATATAAAAATATTACTTTTAATATTGATTTTTGCTTACATAGCCTAATCACCAGAAAATCCAAGATGAGAATCATGGAATCATTTCCCATTTCCAGAAAACCCAGTACGAGCTAATGATTTAATCAAAATGCATGCATTCCGAGAGCTCTCCAAAGCAATTTTAATGCTGATTTGTGCAAGAGGCATATCAGAAGACATATTTATTGAATGACATTTACCTATTTACAAGAAAATAACAAATAGCTTTATCATTGTGATCATTACTACTATCACCCAAGAGCAGTATACAAATAGTTTTCTGTAAAAAGCGATTTGGACAGGATGATACTCAGGGTTGGATCTTGATGTTCTTTTAGGAAAAGCCCAACAAATACTTCCGGAAAATTGTATTCTTCATATTTAACTGGTATATGAGGATGCACAGTCTGACACAACCAAATGGCAACTGTTTTGTAAAACATGGAAACTAGATTAAGAAAAATTTGGCAGAGAATGTTCTTTAGCAAAATGAAAAATATTTTCATACCATAAAGCCCTCTCAACTACCACATGTAGTCATACATCTGTCAGAATCATATTCAGGACTAAAAATTTGCCATAATAAAATCAACAGAATTTCAGTCTTCTGGTCCTCCTGGAAAATAACTATGTCATTTTCTATGGGACAGGGACAAATGCAGGAAGTTACTGCTCTAGAGATGTATATGCATATTGTTATTAAAGCATTTATAAGGGTTACACATTCTTTGTTTTTTGCTTATATTGGTACTTAGTGAGTCTTTGCTTAAAATTATTTATGTAATTCAAAATAGAGTTATTGGTTTTAAGTGTGATTTGTTTTGCAGAAATACAGTGTTTGCAATACAAATAATATATTTTTATTGCTTCAAGTTTACTATAATTTGATGGAAGATAACACTAATAAAATGGAGAAAGATGGTTCTCAATCTCTGATGGCCTGGGCATTGCAGACTTCTTCCAAGTATAAATTTACTCTTTAGTAATACATTAATTGCTTGCTTTTATCGTCAATATTTTGGATGGGAAACTGTTGAACCATATTTCTAGGCCTCCACAACTCAGTTCAATGGAATATTTTAGTTTGACTCCACCTTTGACAGTGTGATATACATATCAACTGACATGAATAAAGTCCAAATTGACAAAGGTCAGAAAGAACAAACTGTAGACATTATTTAAGTCCACACTCAAGTCTACCCTCTGCTGTGAAACCCCAGACTTTTAATCATGGCATTCCCTCTCCCATAACCTAGAACATTAGCTTTGCAAGTTGTAGTATTTATAACATAAAGCATATAATCTACTTTGCAAACAGGAGGCTTTGTCAGGGATATTCTTTTAATACAGCAGAAGGAAATGCGTTTTTGGAAATGCTTTTCGCGTTTTGATAAAGTGCTTTAAAACAAGACGATTTGAAATTTAAGAAGCAAAACTTTGTCCTAAGGACCAATTAATTCCACCATGGCTGCTATAATATAGATAAGACACTAGTAGGTATGATCTGATATAATGCAAATGCTGCATTTCATTGTCATTCTTACGTCAAGGGATGAAAGAAGAAAATGTGAGGGGCCAAAAAACAAGGGAGAGTTCTTGAAGGACAAAGATTAAATACATTGTTTTTAAAGTGAAGGCAGAAGTGGACTTAGATATAGAAATACAGAAAAATGTAATTCTTGGAGCCAGTCACCAAAATCACAGTCCTGAAGAAATGATCTCACAAAATTAAATGGAATTTAATATAAAGCACTACGAAGTTTCAAAAACTAGAGGAGAATCACCAAATATAGGAAATGAAAAAAGTTCCTTTGAACAACAAGACTGTTAGTCAATGAAAAAAAAACCAAACAAACCTGCACTTGAAATCTAAAGAATCATCATCATCACAGCCCTTAGCTAATGATGTCCCAGAATAATAATTTAATATGTGGGAAATGTCCTTCCTGTAGAAAGAACTGCTTCTCTTGGTTATGAAAGCTCAAGTGCATAGAACATAAGGACTCCCAGTTTTAGATGTTGAATAAGGAATGGTAGCTAGGAGTGACAAGGTACACTGCGGTACTCACGGTCATTGCAGAGTGGCCCACTGAAGGAAGTCATGCTACAGTCACAGCTGAAGCCATCCCACTGCTGTAAGCAGACACCTTGATTGGAACACGAGTCCTCTTGGCAGGTTGTGCTGGGCCCTGTGAAATATTCCAAAGGAAACTCGGGTTTTTAAAAACAATCTAAAATATTTTACACGTGAGCTAGATCACATAGAGTAGTTGCCAACACCTCAAATTACATGTCCAAACCAGTTGTGAAAGTTCTAGCTCACACACCTGAATTAGGAGCTGAGAAGCTGTAACATGAAGGTTTTCTTAAGTTTCAAGTATATGACAAAATACATGATAGTAATAAACTTAACCAACAAATAGTAAAAGCAAGTGCATAGCTTCCAATATGATCATGGTAGCAGGTAATCTCACTCCATCATCAATAACTCTCTGTCACCATTTGGATTTTTAGAAAATGAATGGATCTCCTTAACTTCAGACCAATGAAATAGAAGCACCATGAAAAATGGAGATTATAACTTCATGAAATTGAGATAAAGATTGGCAAAATAACCAAAGAGAGTTATACAGAAATGCCCTAGAAGTTCCAGATGTTTCCCTGCACAAACTATGGATAAAGTTATGATTGCTGGGTGTTTTGGATAGGTATGTTGGCAAGTATCAATTCACATGCTTTAACGATCTCATGCAATTAAACAGAAAATGAAAAACTCCAGATAGATGGCATGCCCCCATTGAACATACAAGTCAAAAGAATGCTAGTCTGGTTCTAAAGAATCATAACTAGAACACTGGAAAACAGAGAACTAAAGAAGTATGATTGAAGCACTAAAGGCAATCACTATACAAACAAGTTCAAGACTGAAAGCCTTATGCAAACTCTGCTGCAAAAGGAGGTTTCAAGAAGGGAAAAAAAATGAAATTGGAACCCAAATAACAGTTACAGCAAAAATGTAAAAAACAGTTATTTTAGGTTTTCCACTGTGTAGTATGGGGTTTCAGTCTTGTTGAATACACACAGGGCTATCTACCTTGCAAGTCAGCTTTCATCAATGCAACTTTGTCAGCAAAATAAAAAAAAAAAGCAAAATATAGTAAATGTTAGTAAGCAATACTGAAATGGGGCAAACACAGAAGAATGTTCAGATTCAAAAGAGCATGCTGCTGTCAAGGGGAGAAAATGCTATGTACAGCAAACAAATTAAATTTAACAGCCATAAATCTTAAGAGAAGCCAAAATGAGAAAGCGGTAACGTATTAGAACTGTACTGTACATATGTGCGTATATGTATGTGTGTGTGTACATAATGGTCGATTGAGCCAATGATATGTAATAAAGGAAAATTAAAAGGGTTATTATAATTTTTCCTCTCTTGAGTAAATATGAATGCTTTACCAAATAGACTGTGTTGCTTTTTTGGAACATGCAAGTACCATTAACAGACCAATTATTCCTTTCTATGTTTCCCTCCCTAGGTCTTTTATATTTTTCTTGCAATTAAAGCTTAAAACTGTCATACCAGTTATTCACTGCCAACAGTTGGACTTTATTATAACGTCAAACTACCAAAATGCATGTATCTTTTGAAATGGATAAAAGTAGTGAGGATGGAAGAAACAAACTGTAAGATAACTCTCCTTAGAACAAATTCCTTTGTAAGATTTCAGTATGGAATATTCATCTTTCCTCTTTCCAGTTAGGTGTACACTACTCAAGGACTTCAGAGTTATGTTCATATGAACTACACCTTCACAATGGTCTTCAGCCCTAACAAACTGCCTGATGAATAATTATTACAGTAAAGATTCACATAAAAGGGATAGCTTTGGGTAGGAAGGGAATGCAATCCAACTAAATAGTTTCCAAGTGTAAATTAAAGATATTTTCTAATAAACAAGATTTTTAGGTTTTCTGAAAATATAAAAATAGATGCCAGCCTAATTGGATGCTACTAATAGTGACAGGCTTTAAGGTACTTACTTTACTGATTAAAACTGAATTGCCTCTGTAAATTGATGTTGTAAAATGGGTTTTAAACATAACCCTTACAATCACATTTCTATGGGAACTTTCTCAATAAA
Source organism: Marmota marmota marmota (assembly GCF_001458135.2). Classification (NCBI taxonomy): domain Eukaryota; kingdom Metazoa; phylum Chordata; class Mammalia; order Rodentia; family Sciuridae; genus Marmota; species Marmota marmota. Next base: position 20,274,681 of record NW_025999977.1, on the reverse strand, counting down.
GGTACTCTTCATAGGAAATGACTGGATTTAGCCTTACCTAGGTGAATTTTCACAAATTCAGAAACCATGATATTATAAATTCTGATTATATGATGATATTAACAATAATAATAATAATAATAACAATAATAATAGTTTTTAGAAGTAGCAATAATAATAATAATCTCTTAGGTGCAGGGAGCCTGAATAGATGTAACCGTTACTCAACTTTGTGTCAAAGTACTGAGCATTACTGAATTGCTCAGTTTTTATGGTTGTTCCAACCTATGAGAGGTAAGTGGCCTACAGATCTTTAAGACTGAGAATAATCAGCGTTTTTTGTTTTTTTTTTTAAATAAAGTCTCTCAAAGCAACCCTCTTTGGTACACTCCTTCCTAAGATGAGGGCAGCAATCCTCACACAGGCCTGATGATGCTACCTGATCAGATAGTTATTTGCTCCCAGCCTACACAGCTGAAGGACAGACAGGAGCAAGAACTGATGAACAACTAGAGTCTTGCTGTTTTTTGTTTTTTGGTTTTTTCCAAAAAGCATCAGCAATGCAACTGTGAAACAATGCTAAACTCTAAAAATAGTAAAACTGCAACCCTAGAAATTAATCTGCCCACATTGTAGAAATGCAACTCAGAATACCTGCCAAACCTTGGTGAGCACAAACCCATCCTTTATTTTTATTATTGTTTTCATTATCACAACAGTCTTTTTATATTCAGGTATTATAAGAGAATGCATGCCTATGCCTGACAAGACACATTTCTCAAAGTACTCACCTTCTAGAATAATACTTAAGTACTGACAGGCATTTGCACAAGACAGAGCCTTGAATTTATTTTCCCCTTTAGTTACATAATGTTTCTTTTATTTTACCACTGACTAAAATTGGGAACAAGCCAAAGGACATTTGTATTAAGTGATTTAAAAAAATATGTCTGAAAAGGAGAGAAAAATAAAGGAAAAAATTATAATACATGGAAATCAAAGGAACAATAGGGGATGATCGTTAGATGCCTGGGCTTTCAAGGAAGGAAAATTGAGTTTGAAATACCTGTCATTAGGCATCTAACCTTAGGGTTGTCACTCTACCTCTCTGAGGCTCAATCTACTCATTTAAAAAAAAAAGGCAATAACACCTGACTTATAGCCTTTTGAGGATTTAAATAAGAGAGCATATGTAAACATATTAGCACCATTGCTTAATAAATAGACAAGTATTTCTGTCACTTATCAAGTAGTCTAGGACTGAATGTTGTGGGTCTACAAAAAGATGATGAAATTTTTTCACCAACTTTTTGTACAGATGTTATCTTGACTTTAGTGAACCTGATTATTGCCCTCTAATTTTTGTTAAATAAGCAGGAACATGCCGTCCAAAGCAGTAAATGTCAAAGTGTGGGTGCTATAACATCACCATCACTTGGGCACTTCTTAGACTTAAATTCTAGGGCTCCCTACCAGGCACCCTGGTTCTGGTCTCTGAGAATGTGGATTTTAACAAGGTTCCAAGTGATTCTGATATAAGCTAAAGTTGGAGAAACATTAAAGAGACTTTGACAGGGTAAGGTTTTACCCCTAGCTGATACGCATTTTATTTTTTTTAAAAATTAACTATTGCCCACTGAAATAAGTTAGAAATGAAAGGTATCAAGTGATTTTTAAGGAAAGGCCAAGAATTTTTTTGCATGCCAGGAGCTTAGAGATTTGTGGGTCTCATTGGGTAGGAATGATGAAAAATGTTGACAAGTTGTTATTTGATTGCTATACTATTTCTATTATTATGGAAATTGATTCCAATGTGATTTGAATTCATGCTGCATGAGATAACTGTCTTTCAGGAGATAATTTATGGGTATCTATAATTTAATTGCTACTCCCAAAAACACCTGACTCTCATCAGGTCTACTTAGGACAAACACATAAATACTTAAAGTTGTTAACCTAGATATTGGAAAGCAAGAATCAGGGAAGTTTCAGGGTAGAAGGGAAGGGGCATGTGATAGTCTAAGAGTAAAGAGAAAGGGTGTGAAAAGGGGTGAACATTATTAAGGCTCAGACATGTAAAGCCTATGGAAAGAACCAATATTGTTCTCAACTGAATGAATTAAAATGTATAGATGGTAATTTAAATCCACCAAGACATTGTGGAATTAATCATCCTAACCAAATTGCTTACTAGATCAGGTTGGAGAACAACACCAAGTTCATTACTGCAACTACCCTGTGTAGAACTTCTTACTTCCCTAATCTTCTCTTGTACCCACTCATGAACATCAGCTGTCAGTGGCTGTGTCTGTCTGTCTATCCTTACCATTTCTTGTAGATGAGGAAGCACTTACAAAGCAACTTGTATAGAGCCTTTTTTTTTTCTTTTGTGATGCTGGGGACAGAACCCAGGGCCTTATGCATGGGAGGCAAGCACTCTACCAACTGAGCTATATTCCCAGCCCCAAAAGCCTATTTTTGAAAAATATTTTCCAAAAACTACACAGGACCTTTTTCTTTAAAGTAGATCAATATATAATTTCTCACTAATTAAGTCACCTCCAAGAACTAAAGTCATGTCCACATCCTTGTCTCCATCTGCTTGAAGTAATTTTTTCACTTAACAATTTTGTTGCCTCTATTGAATTGGTACAAAGAGAAAACACATATTTTCTTTTTGTTTTACAAAAGTGTTCTGTCAAAATTTGAAATTAAGAAAATAAATATGGTGATAATATTAAAAGTGAATTCAAATCAGACACAGGTGTGTGTATCTGCAATCCTAGCTCCTCAAGAGGCTGAGGCAGGATCCCAAATTCTAGACCAACCTCAGCAACTTAGGAGAACCTGTTTGTAAATAAAAAACAAAGAGAGCTGAGGATGTAGTTCAGTGGTAGAGTGCCCCTGGGTTAAATCTCTGTTACCACCAAATTTGATTCTCCTTTATTTTTTCAGCACAGTTTGAATTTCACCTAACTTTTAAGAGAAACAGATGCTTCAGAAAGGAAAAATATATATATATATATATATATATATATGTTTTCAAATAAAAACTTTCCAGGTACTTAGGTAATTACTAAATATAATGACATTATTTTGGCCAAGAATTAATGATTCATCATCTTCCAGGGGATAGGAATTCACATTTGCTTCTTCTTCTTCTCTCCTAGGAAATCTCCTTGTGGATCAAACATTCTCAAAATGGATCAAACTCTGCTCAACATTAAAAGAGAGCAGCAACACATCCACAGCCAAACAATTCATGATGATATTACACTACATGGATGGAGAAGAATTGGCTCAAATAATCTGAGGTGTTGATGTGAAAATTATCTAAAATGAAAGCAACGATCAAAAAATACTCCTACAGATCTTGATCTGATAGCACAAAAGAATAGATGATAGTTGAGTGCATTTCTGAAGTGTGAAATATGAGCCTTGGGTAATATAAAAAAACTATTTTTTTTTTGCCAAACAGATAATACATTGGATACACTCTTATTTCCAGGTACACACATATCAAACAGTGATTTGAGAATGGGGTATCTGAACTTTATGGTTATTTCATAGTCCATTGAATGTGGATTTTTCAAAGTGGGATCAAGTTGATTAATACTGGAGTAAATATATTTTTCTAGTTTAAATGGGGTATCTAGTTTAAATGGGGTAAGCTATAAAATGTGCATAGCAGAACTGATTAACATGCTAATTAGGTGAACTATAGAATGCAAAGGAATGGAAAATAGCAGTAGTCAGTGCATTGATCTACTGAGAGAAATTAACTGGGTGTGTCCAGAGAAGGTGGGTTGCTGGTGGAGTGCCCTTTTGGTTTATATTTTATATATGGTTTATATTTTCTCTCTCTCTCTCTCTCTCTCTCTCTCTCTCTCTCTCTCTCTCTCCTTCCTGGTTCCATGTCTTGTTCTGCTTTCCTCCTCTACACCTTTCCACCATCATGATCTACCTCATCTCAGGCAAAGCAATGTAATTGGCCACAAGTGAACAGAGACCTCTGAAATCTTGAGCCCCAAATAAACTTTTCCTCTTCTTTGTTGCTCTTGTCAGGGCTTTGGGGGCACAGCAACAAAAAAGTTGATTAAAATGCATGGATAAGAATTTCTAAGTTCTAAGAGGGAGTTCTACCAGTTAGCAGAATTTTGCTGGCTAGTGAGATTCATTCTCATTTAAAGGTGGAATTAGAATAATGTCAAGGGTAATGAAAAAGATCTAGTACCTTCACATCCTCTCTCAATCTGTCCATTGCAGAAAAGAGCATCTGAGATGAGGTCCGGAAGCCGTCCATTTAAATCAACCGATGCCAGGCAGCCTTGAAAGCCTTCCTTGGCATGGACGAGTTTTGGCAAGGATTTGTATGTTTCTTTAGCCACTCCTCCTATATACAAGTCACCTGTGGGAAGATCAAAGTCTTTGTCACAAAAGTTACATATTATTGACATTAAGCATACAGTAGCAGGAAGAAAAAGAAGTGAGACTTATTTTTGTTAAAGTAATAAAACATAAATTTATGACTCATTATTTTCCTAAGAGTGTGAAACAACAGAAATATTTGAATAATAGATTAGAACTAGAAGAAATTTCTTTATTTCCAGGAGAATTAAACAAGTTCAACATGGGAAGTGGATAGAACATAGGCCATAGGGATGCATGTCCCAGCACTGAAATGCAAACCAGTTACTTACCAAAACCTTGAGCAGATTTCATGATCATTAGTATCTTCATTTTCAAACTGAGAACAATAAAATCTATTCTGAAGGGTGGCTATGAGTATTAAATAGGAGAACACATAGGAAGCACCCATTGGAATGAAAAAATACAACAGACACTCTTGTAAAACTCTTCTTATTAAATTAACGTCTGCTTAGAAAACCTTGGGTCTTTCAGTGAATCAGAAGCTCAAGTTTTTTTCTAGTAGCCAACACACCTTCTGTACTGTTCCTAATCCTGTTGTCCTGAATTGTATATCCTGTTTATTAAGCAACTCTCATAATAGTTCATGTATAAGTGAATATTAGGTCTTTCATCAGGTGTTTCCTTTTTTTAAAGTTAGATAATACAACTTTGGGCTCTTTATGCTGCTCTGGAATTTGTGAACCTGTTATCCATTTATTTTTGCAATTTTCCTGCATTTTGTAATGGAACATTTTGCTCAGCTCTGTCATCTTTAGATTCCCCAATTTCAGGGGCTACTACTTTAAAAAGGGAGTGCAATCTATGTTTGATTCTGTCTCTTTTCCGTTAGCGATTACCCACCATTTTCAGGTGGCATTCAGTAAATGTAATTAAGTGACTCTGGTAAACTCCAAATCATGGCAGAACCTAAGTAGTATGACCTCAGAATTCCATAATACACTGCTCCTCCCTACAAATTCTGTTAACAAAACATTCTCCTTTCAGCTACTTCTCTAGCTTTTCATTGCAATTTGAATTTCCTCTCTTAAATTAAGCATTCTCTCCAATTTCAGGGCACTTGTCATATTTTTCCCAGTTGTAGCAGAAAAGCCCTGCTATGTTCAACTAGACCCCTCTGTTTTGTCTTCATGAGATATGGGAACAAGAAGAACTGTTATGCTGCCATTTGTTACAGTATGAGTAACAGAGACCTTGGTCCCCAACCCGGAAATCTCATGACTTCTGCCAGTATCTTTGGAACAAGAATAAGCTGACTTATTAACCCGTGAGCAGGATAAAATCTGACCATAGATCCAACACTCCTGAACTGTATTGATGAGTACATTGAAACAGAGAGATCCTGTGTTGTTCTGAGTGCCACTTACCCTTAGACACTGGGAAATTTGTCTCTGTAACTTACTAACTAAAGCTATATTTCACTAGGATGTCATTGATCCTGTATAATTTGTACTGAGCATAGTGGAGTGTTTACTTCCCTTACCTCCTACCTCTTAAATAAAATAAAGATTTATTGACTTCCAACCATTTTCCTTAATACTAAAGGATAGTGTGTTTTGGGTCTAAGATAGGATACTATTTTTGAAATATTATTTGATTTTTACCCCCAAATTTCCGTTCTCTCCTTTGTCTTTCCTCTCACTTCAATTTTAAGCCACTGTGTTTTAGTTGCCTCAGAAAGGATGTGAGTCATAAATCAAAGACACAAAATTAGCTTTCTGCATTTGAATCTTAAAAGCCTAGACTCTTCTAGGAATGAAATAGAATATGTAGGCATTTATATGAGGAAAGTATGGCTTTCCTGCACCCTATTTGGGAAAGGAGGAGATAAAGTTGGAGGAACGAAGTCAAGTTGAAATAGGAATTTGGGATACAGAAAAATAAATAAATAATACTGAATTAAAAAAAAAAAAAAGAGTGCCCAAGAACCACTGGAATGCAGAAAACACCCATAATTCATTGAAATGCAAAATGAACAACTCTGGAGCAACCCAGCCCACACCTTTGCACATATATCCTTGCCACAGAAAGCAGCATGATGAGAGGGCAAGGGCAGCCCCAAGAAAACTGGAGAGAACCTGAGTAACTCTACCCTGACTCCATCTCTAGTTCAGCCCCTAATACTATCCCTCTATAATATCATAATGCCAGGCCAGAGCATGGCTTCTTACTCTCTCTCTCTCTCTTTCCCTTTGAATGTATAATCATTACTTTCCTCAGTAATTCTCCATTTGCACTTCTATCCGATGCAGGTCCTTAAATTCCTTTCTGATATTTTTGTCAAGAACCCAACTTGTCCTGAGTTGAGGTCCCTTTCTCAGGGAAATCTTAGGACTCTTCTCCCATGACAAAGTGTGCATAAATATTTGAGGAAAGTAGGCTTTGGGCAAGCAGAAGATTAAGTGTGCATAATCATTTGATCAAGACCAAAAATAGAGCATGATTTTACAGTTTAAGGGCTGAGCCCTGGTGGATGTCAAATCTCAGGTAGGTTTAAGGGAATAATGTAGATCTGTGAGAATTTCCCTGGGGGGAACCTAGTACAGCAGTAAGATCCCCTAGAAGAAATGGCTGTATGGTGTGTTTAGACATGCTAGGGGCTAGACAGCTTTCCATTCTACACTGTAATGTGGGAACAACGGAACCGTTTTCAAGTGGTCAAAAAATTGCAGAAAAGGTCTGACCCAAAGAGGTCACACACACAAGAACAAAGAGTCCTGGTAGTAAATCAGGGGGTACCTACCTGAGTCGAGTCTAGAATATTTGAGACCACTTTCCATGCTACTTCTCTCTTCCTCTCAAAAGTACAATGGAAATTCTGCCCCTTCCCTAAATAATTTAGGTTTAACTCCAGGGAAAGAAGGAGACTGAAATTTCCTGAGATTATATTTTCACTAACTCAAAAGAATCAGAGCTCAAAATAGAAGCCAAGGTGAGTTATAGAAAAATCAAGTTACCTTTCTTACACATCAGAGAATGTGGGCTGAGAATTTTACTTTTACATGTCAAATATCAATGCAAGGATATGCTTGCTCCCTGTGTCTATGTGTTGAACTAAAGTGGTTAGGAAATTTTAACTCTGCTCCTGACCTAATGCCTGTCATAATAAAGAATCCTAGGAATTGAATAAAGTTCTTGTCTCTGCTTTGGGCCTTAGAGGTGAAGAACTTCAGTACTGAAAGTTATTCATGCAATGATTTTGACAACTAAATCTTCCTCTTTCTGATTGCAACTTCCTGGAGAAGACAGACTAAGTCTTAATTTGTTTTCGATTCTCCCATGGTGCCAGGTACCTGGCTCTAAACAGTTGAGTACCCAGTAAGAGTTTTCAGTCATCCAATGGATTGAGTACAAAAAAAAAAAAAAAGTCAAGAAACAAAAGGGAAAGCGGAAGGTACCACTTAAAGACAGAGCTAATGTTAAAATGCACTTCCTTCCTTCCTCTCCCCACTTCTTACCACAACACATATTTTTTTTCTATTAGCAAACTTATTTGCCTGATAACTTTTTAGAGCTCAGTGAAGAGAAGTAGTAATTTTTCCCCTGTGTTACTAAAGAGCAAAAAATATCAATTCAAGCAGCGCAGCATGCAAGCCTCAAACATATCAAGGTGGATGTGTTTGGCTTTGTAAGTAGGGACTTAACGCTCATTTTCATTACTGAAGCTGCACTTAGCACCACCACTTAGTACAGTCCTCATAAACCCTTCACATAGCAGATAGTGGTCTAAAGTCCCTTGGTGGGATGCCATACAAAGAGAACAAAGGAGACTCTTAAGTGGTCTCAGTCCTGTGTACCATTACCACCTCATCAAAGTTGCAGCTTCTCCTTTTGATCCTTGGAGTGATTGGAAAAAAATAAAAAATGACCCATTAGCACTAATGGTTCCTTGTAGGTGAAGTCCTGCGCATATGAAGGAGGATGTAATTCTTAATAACCCCTGTAGGAACCAGAGCCTGGATGGACATTTATTAAAAGTCAAGTTTTCTGTAGAGTTGAAGGCAGTCTGTTACCTACTTTTCAAGCTAAAACTAATTTTATTCTTATCCTTTAAGTAGGCAATACATACAATTGATAAGGCAAAGGTGGAGTTGGGGCATTTTGGGTAAAGGATGAAGAAAATGTGTCTCAAGCTTCCAACCACAAATATTTTGGAAATAGATTTGTTGAAGAAATGTTAGTAATAGAGGGCTGGTCAGTAGAGAGCGCCTGACTAGCATCCCCAAGGCACTGAGTAGATCCCCAGCACAAAAAAAAAAAGAGGGAGGGAGGGAGGAATGAAGGAATGAATCTCAATGATAACTTCATGTCTAGCATCATATACATACATAAGCACTGTGCTCCTCTCAAAAGTGTTATCTGCAAATGATCAGAGATGATATCAGAAGTACCTCTTCTCTAGTAGTTGGGCAGAAATGAGTAAGAAATAGTATACAAATAGTTTTAGTTCTATCTGGCTACAAACGTTGGCCATGCCACTTACTTTTGCTAGAGTTAGATTCTTTATCTGTGAAATGGAGTTAATAATGCCCACATCATGAGGCCAAGAGGATTACAGAAAATGTATGTAAATCATTTAATATACAGTATGTAGTCAGCACGTGATTGACCCTGGGGCAGCAGTGTTGGTTTGTCTGGTAAGAATTACATATTCTATGTTGGTTTGTCTGGTAAGAACTACATATTCTATGTTGATTGCACTGAGAAATACAGAAGAATGAGTAGTCCAGTTTGTCCTCTTGTTTCTAATACAATGGAGTGACAAGATGTCAAATTTACAAGTCTGTCATGACATTTATTTGATAAGATTTAATTCACAGTCTTTTGTGTGCTTGAAATGTGTCTTGCACCAGACTGTCAGTAGCTCAAAGGGTTCCTTTGACATATGCAATCTGAAACTCAGTGGCATTGAACTTGGTGACCGAAATTGAAAAGTTACTTGATAAAAATGTCTTCTAATTTGATCAAAACAGACTAAGAGATTTAAAAATTCTATAAAGACAAAAGACCAGTGTGTAGATTGAATGTGTCTTAGAAAAATCAGAGAAATAGAAGGCTTTTGTGAACTTTCATTGTAAGGTGGAGTATCATGGAAGAGATGAGATCAGAAGAAAGTAAAAGAGATGTTACTTTGTAATGACATAAATAATAGGTGCCACATCTGGGGAACAGCACCAATGTACCATGGAGACAAAATAAATCTAGCATTCAAGACAGCGAGTAAGCAGAGCATGATGGCACACACCCATAATCCCAGCAGCTCAGGAGGCAGAGGTAGGAGGATTGCAACTTCTAGACCAACCTTAGCAACTTAGTGAGTCCCGGGAGACCAAGTGAGACCCTGCCTCAAAACAAAACATTTAAAAAAATACAAAGGGATTGGGATGTGGCTCAGTGATTAAGCCACCCTCGGTTCAATCCCTGGTACCAAAGAAAGAGAATGAAAGGTCAGAGTTGACTGGAAGAGAAGAATATTCAGTTATTTATTAAATGATGTTGGATAAGTGACATGAAAGGAAGACTTGTATACTAGATAAGAAAACATGATGAACTTGCTACTACTCACTGATGGGGGAAAGAGAGAGAGAGAGAGAGAGAGAGAGAGAGAGAGAGAGAGAGAGAGAGAGAGAGAAAGAAGTCCAAGGATGGAAGCCAGGCAGGGAAGTTAAAATGGTAAAAATTTAGAGGAGAGGTAAAATTGCATCTAACATTAAATACTTGGAATTTGAGTAAGAGTGTCTATAAGGGATCCAATAATATGAGCCTGGGGCTTAGGGAATAGAGAAGCTGGGGCTTGGGAGCCATCAACCAAAAGCAGATAAATGAAGTGTTGGAAGAGTTTTCCTTTCTCTTAAAACAGGGAGCATAAAGCAATTAAGAGCAAAGACTCCTGGCTCTGCCTTACAGGAGCAGAATGCAAGTGTCTAGGTATAATTAGTTTTTTGACTCAGCGTTCCTGTTTATTCATATGTATTTTTTTGTGCCTCTTAAACATCTCATTTTCATTTCAATTAAAGGAGCACATATCCAGAGGACAACCGCTTGGTAGACTTGGAATAGCTCAGACTTTAAGGGAACTTAGGGGGTTCCCACAAACTCTTTGAAGTGGCATTTTTTGGGAAAAAAATTGAAGTCACACACACTGACTCACTTTCCTGTGGCTGGACTGGAGAAAAACGCAATTCTAGATGCTTCACTTTGAGAGGGTTAGAGCTTGAACAGAAAATTGGGGGACAATTCTGGCTTTTTCATCAATTCTTGTTGTGAATGGCTAACCGTGGGAGGGCAATATGCATAGGTTACATTTTGTAAGGGTAAAAGAAATTGAAGTTAAAGCGTAAAAGTTAAAGGGTAAAAGACTGGGTGTTGTAAAAGTTTCTAAGCTGCAAGGTCTGAGTTAGCTGTTAAGACAATGCTTAGAACCGCCCAGTAAACATTTCCCCTGATTGTCTGGTTGTTTAATAACTGAAGGGGTCTGTGTGGTTGCACGCAGGCATTGCAGGGCCTGGACCAATCAGTTTAAATGTAACCCCCTCCTTAGGAATGACCTATCACTCCAGCCTGACCTGTTCCCGCCAATGAATGAACTAATCAGGTTTAGGAGTTGTTGTTCAATTTTCCCGCGCCTAATGATGATTTGTTCTGATGTATACAAAGCCCTCCGCCCTCCCCAAAAAGTGTACTTAAGCAGTGCTCAGCCCCTGCTCGGGGCTCTGGGCTGCTTTCCCTTCTTGAGTGGGCACGGAGCCCCAGCATGCTGGTTCAATAAATCCCCCCTTCTGCCAATTGCATGAGTGGTCACTTGGTGGTCTCTTTCTCCGACGTTTCGCGGGACCCTTACAATTTTGAACCTTTTCTATAGAAAGGAACTTGTCCCTCACCCCAGGAACAATAAGCTTTTGCCCACAAATTTATATCATTATTTTTGCTTTTAATCTTATTATTGTATAGCCAGAAAGGAAGCCGCAGGTCAAATCTCATCCAGGTACATCAAGACAACTTTTCCTCAGGAGACAGATTAAATCTAAACAGATATATATAAAATGCACGCCCCACTAGATAGAAGAAAATGATCTCTAATTCTTGGGGAATAAATGTTTATTTATTCAATGTGTTTTCTGGGGGGAAAGCCTAAGTTTCTCTTCCCGTGACTGTTTAAATAGATGATATTAAATTACTGAAAGTAAAACCATGGGGACAGGATAATATTTCTCTAACATGTTTTAGCTTAGGGATAGATAGGAAACTTTATAACTCACCTCCCATAGAACTGAGAAACAAACACCCTCCAAGATCATATGTAAAGAGCATACTATTCAGTTTTAAAGTCAAAGAAGCAATTTACATAGACATTTTGCTCTGTGATACAACATCTGTCTTTAAGAAATATTTGCTGAAGAGATGTGCAGTGGTTGGAAAACCAGCCTCTACCTCAGAGCAAAGCCTGTCCAAGGAAGGGGGTGTGACCCTTGTCCTTGGAAAGACCCACAGAGCACTCCTAGGCACATACCCACCCTGCTGAGTTGTTTATCTACAAATAACAGGAGAGATCTGAGGAGCCAGATGTCCCTGACTCAGTCAGGCTAGGTGAGGACCCATAGCAACCCCCTAGCAACCACCAATCAGTATGAGACAGGGAAAATACCTGGGATGCCAGATGACCCTCCCAGTAGTTTATGTTGGTTGATAACATGTTGGGAAACCATGTAGTTCAGCACATACTCCCCTTGTGGCTTAAACCAATCAGTTCAAACGAATCCCCCTCTTGTAGTAACCAATCACCCCTACCCAACTTGTTCCTGCCAGTGAATGTGCTAATCATGTTTTAGAGTTGTTTTATGATTTTCCCGTGGTGTGTGATGATTTGCTAAGAGATGCTGTGATGTATGTGAAGTCCCTGTCTTCCCCAAAGAGTGTATAAAATTGCTGCAAACCCTGGGCTCGGGGCCTCTCAGTGTCACCAGTTGCTGTGTGCCCGTGGAGGACCGAGCTAGTTCCCAATAAACACCTCTTTGCTGCTTACATCCATCTTGGTCTCTGGTGGTCTTTGGGGGGTCCCAAATTCGAGCATAACATGGTCACCAGTTTGAGTAATTAATTGTTCTATTAGCTTGAAAAATGTTTAATCTTCCTTATTAAATGAAGGTTTTAATCCTACAACCACCTATTTTTTTAAAATTTTTTGTTCTTTAGGAAATACCTGCAAATCCTCATCTCTAGGTTTGCTCTGGATCTCTAGAATCAGTCTAAAAATCCAAACATCACTGTCCTCACCCCGACCCCAGGAAACTACTTCCGGCAGACTTCCTTGCTTTGTAACTATCCCATTTCTAGTTACTTGGTTGAAATTTCAAAAAAAAAAAAAAATCATTTTTTGAACTCTATTCTTTATCTCACACCTTACATTCAAACTATTCCCAGGGTCTAATGACTTAACTTTGCCAACACTTCTGACATTTGTCTCTCCATTTTCGTTTCCATTTTTAGTTTTTGTCTACTTTTTCCCTTTAATGCACTAACTCATTATCTGGTGTCCCTACCTCCATCCAGCGTCCTTATCAACACTACATCCGTCTTCCCATTGTGTTCTGATATCTCCAGTAACTCCCTTTACCATCTAAATAAAGTCCAAGGCTCAGCAGTGTTCAAAATTTTGAATCCTTCTTCCTCAAAAATCTCTTGCTAACGTTTGAACTATTTTTCCCCAGTAACTGTGCCAGCTACAGGCCTCAGATTACATCATCCTTTTCCTAGACCCTGATTTTTAAACTAGAGTAACCATTTCTCCAATTCTATATTTCCCTGCCATTCCATCATCGCTTACACTATACATTACTTCCATCGGAAATGTCTATTCTCTTCCAATGGTTCATTTCAAAATCCTATCCGATTTTAGGGGCTTAACTAGAATTCCACCTTAGTAATGTATTTCTATTTCCCCTAGCCACCGGTGAACATGGTCTTTGACAATCCTGATAAAATTTTGAGCCTCTTTTCTGACCATTATCTTATCTTCTCCAATTCTTTGTGTATGGAGCCTTTTCTCCCCGTTAGCCTATAAAATCTTTGAAGAAATCATGACCTAGATACTTTTATAGTCTCACATTCACTTAGTAGGCACTCAGTAATTATTTGATGACTCAATGAATGAATGGATGAGTTAGTTGTTCTTATTCAATAATCAGTAGTTTGCATTTATTTAAATAATAGGACAGAGGAAACATTTTTTGGGTAGAACACTTATAATTGTCCTCGTTCTCTTCACCTGAGAAAAAAACGAATAAAGTCAATCATGGGAAATTTTACTTCGACTGATATCTTCTTTGAATAGTGAGATGAAGCTGTCCCATTTGTTGGACAGATTTGGTACAATGTCATTTTTTTCCCATTCTGATAGAGTAATTTAATAGAGTAATTCATGAGCAATTTTGATTGACATTTATTGAATTTATATGTAGAGAGGTGAAGATAGAGATACAGAAACTGGGGTACCAATGTGTGGTAATGAGAACCCATATATGAATCTTCCTTTATAGTTAAAATAAGTGTAAAATTCTTGTGGGAAAGTGAGCTTACCCCACTCTGTCTCTAGCCATTCACTCATTCTCTATGCTGCTTCATATAGAAATATGACCTCACTCAGTTAGATACAGTAGTACATGCCTATAATCCCAGCAACTTGGGAGGCTGAGGCAGGAGGATCACAAGTTTGAGGCCAGCCTCAGCAACTTAGTGAGATAGTAAGACCTTAAGCAACTCAGTGAGACCCTGTCTCAAACTAGAAAATAAAAAAATAAAAAGTGCTGGGATATAGCTCCTGGGTTCAATACATAGTACTAAAAGAAAGAAAAGAAAAAGAAAAAAAAAGAATCATCTCATTCATACAGCCTCCACAGGCATACTTCACCCTTTGGACATTTCGTACTCTCTCTAGACTCATGTACTCTGCTGCCCTGTTATTACAAAGAGGTACTTGCATTTACTTGGCTAGAACACAGCCAGGCTACCTGTAAGGACCCCTGAAGACCTGTGTTAGAGGGTTTGAAGGTTCTCATCTGCATTTTCTATTGGTTAGCAGATATCTCACTCCACCTGGTCTTTGAGCCACCACTCAAAGATTCCTATGGTCTTTCTAGAACCAATCACCTATCTCTCGGCTCCTTGCTACCTGCTCCCCATTCAACAATACGTTATTGTTTCAGTTTTTTTTTTTAAAGAACACCTTAAAATTCAGAAAAATAAGAGACAACTGAATTTAAATGTATAAAATCCTGTCTGAGTGAGTGAGGTCCTCCTCACAGCTTTGAATCCTTGACAATCAATGTCAGGTATCAGAAGCAGAATAGAGAGCTCTGACTTTATAAGAATAACTGACATTGGTGTAAACCCTCAATTTTACCAAGCACACATGTATTGTTCTATTTTGCTTGGTGAGCTATAAGACAAGCATTGGTCATCTCGGACACAGGATATAGATGTAGCAACTGTGGTTCAAGGTAATGGCACCAAAAAATATCAAATTCTGATCAAAATCCTAGGTCTTCTGAAATTATGATCATTGTCATTTAATCCACATGGGTTTATATGCTGTACATTCCAAAGGGCAATTGGTCCTTTTGTGCAGCTCCATTGCTATGATACACTTAGGACTGCTTTGGCTGAATGCACTGGTTCTTTCTTGGGCCTGTAGAAATCTGAGGGGTAACTGAAACCAGAATAAAAGCTCGGCACTTCTGCCTTCATATTTTATCTCCTTTCGACCTTAAACTGGGGTCAGATTCTGTTCAACTTGGCATGTAGACATGTTAATCACTTAGAAGACTATCTGTCTAAAAACTGATACAAGGTTGATTAACCCTAAATTGACCTGATCTCTCTTGTTCCCCTTCAAGACTGAAGACACCAAGATGAAAATAAGGATATTTTCAAGATTCAGTGAACTGTGAGACTCACAGGTAGATCACCCTGGGGATGGGACGGACTCCCTAAGCAGAAACATCATCTCATGATGGGAATGGAATTGCTCTCTCTACAAATACCAACTTCTCAACACCCTCAGGACCTCCCACAACCAGACCTGAGATTATGGTCAGCCAGATCCATTGCGCCCAAACTGCTTAACTATGCGAAATTCTTGCCCCCAGCTTTTGTGGCCTCCCCTATTTAAACCTGAAGTTGATGTCAGCTCCCGGAGAACAGGGCCAAGAACACCCCCGACCCTGAGTGTCCCAGTGTGTCTCTGCTAAATAAATCCATTTCCCCTCTACTACTCTTTATTCTTTTGGTTTTCAGGGTGAGTGGCCAGAACTGGTCTGTTGAGATCCCTGAAGTCAATCCTCTCTCCGTCCTAGGATTCCAGTAACATTATCTACAAAAATGCAGGGTATTTTGAAGAGTTGTGGCTCACTGAGAAGAGTCATAGTAATAAATGCTAGCAGGAGCCCCAGCAAGCTAACAGATTCCAGTATGATAAGAGACTCATCTGCATCCTGAGGCATCTCATAAAAAGACTCAATTTGCTTGATCATTGTAAATATCAGATATTGAAATTTTGATAAGAGGCTGGAATTCTTAGGACACCAAAATTTGATTTTTAGATGTGGCAGCTAGGTTTTGATTGCCTTCCATAAAGAGCTAATTGTCACCTGTGGAATCACCAGCCAATCTAACATTGAAACCATGTGTGTGATTCCCACTGAGGAGGTGGGACACACCCATCAGGCTTGAGCCAGACTTCAATATTTTCCTATAGCAAGGCTTTCAGACTTAATATTTTCATTATTCTTATAGTATGAGTGAGAGAATGCTTTCCATTCTGAAATGTTATTACTAGTTGGAATTTTGAAATAAAATTGCCCAGAGAAGGAGGATGCATTTTTTTTTTTTAAAGTACGATTCTAAAACGTACAACATGAAGACAGATTTTGTTTGTGTTTGGTCAACAGACTGTGAGGAAAACCTGGTGGGCATGTTAAATGGGAAATAATAAAACGAAATTGCTACGGGGTTGCATGTGGTAATCTATCTTCTTTTAAATTCAGTCTATGCCAATGACACTGTGGCAGATGGGGTGTGAGTTCAGGCATATAAATTCATGCCAAGCTAACTTCCTCTCCTGGCTTTAAATTTTCAAATTTACCTTTAAGTGAAAACTGAGTATATATATATATATATACACACACATACACACACACACACAAACACACACATGCACACACGCAAGCACATTCATATATATGTATTTTCAATTTTGTCCCCATCCAAGTAGCAGCCAGTTTAGATACCTCTGATATCCTCTACAGCAGACAATTTTGTTGCCCTTGTGAGTTTTGTTTTCCTCTCACTGCCTGACTCTGGGACTGTATATGGGGTTGGCAGAGGCTCTGGACCTCACACACCCTTTTGATTTACACATGCATAATAACTTGGTTTGGCAGGGGCTTTGACATCTCCTGTTCCATTGATCCTCCCTGCAACCCTTCTGGGAGGTGAACACTAAGTCAGTTCCAGGAAGGCCTGTGGTTCATGGCAGGGAGATTAAGAAGGGTTCTAAGGAATGGGATAAATAAAGGGAGAAGAAGGGAAACTGGCCACCTCCCTGGTTTCCAATCTTTAGGTGGAGGCCAAAGCAGAGCAATCTTGGTTGTAAAGTAAAAGAATGCACTAATAAAACATCTGAACAAATCCATTCTACATGGTGAGCATGTAACCTGGTAGGCAGGTGTGGCCCTCTCTATTGTCTGCTGATGCCAAAGAGTATATGAGTAATAAAAAGTGTGCAAAACTTCTCTGTTGAGTGTTCCAAGTTTTTTTTTTTTTGATTGCAATAGTGGTCCTTTCACCTTCTGAATATAATAGCTTCTTTGCTCTAAGGCTTGTTTTTTCTCTCTTCTGTCCTCTCCTCCTCCTTAACAAGATTAGGGAGACTGCAGTGTTCTTTTCTTCCCCTAGTTAATTGTCCTTGAACACACCCACTACAGGAAGGAGATACTTGCTGTGGACCTGGGAAGGGAATGCCTCCCAAATTAACAAGTGAATCCTATCACACCATCAGGGCTCCCTGGGACCCCCTACCAGAGCATACCTGGAATGTAACTCTTGAAGAATTCCTTTAAACCACCCCCCACCTTCCTCCTGATGGGGAGAGTCACAGCCTCTAGGACAAGAGTCCCTTATGTTTCTCTTTCTTCTCAAAAACCATGTCCTCATTATTAAATTGGTACTAATTGGTATTGGGGACAAGGACTGAGTTTTTGGTTACAGTATTAACAAGCAGTTTGCTTTGAACACCTTCAAAGCATTCAGGGAGGTTATTATTATCCCAACCTGACAGGTGAGCAAAGTGTCCTGAAAAGGTAGGTTACCTGCCCAAGATCACATGCCAGATATAAGAACAATGATGAAGGTATCAAAATCCTGAGACCCAC
Organism: Marmota marmota marmota; assembly: GCF_001458135.2. NCBI lineage: Eukaryota > Metazoa > Chordata > Mammalia > Rodentia > Sciuridae > Marmota > Marmota marmota. The sequence goes on along the minus strand of NW_025999977.1, from coordinate 20,256,847 downwards.
AGGTTATTTCCTGTCCTACTATACCACACTCTTCCATGTTTTTCTGAAATGTCTCAACAGGAAGAAAAGAAGAGGTTGAGAAGTTTTTAAATGTTGGAGAAATTAATGGAAAATTTTAGTAGGGGAAGAGTAAAAGGACCTGGGCAAATCTCTTATTTCCCCTGAAATCTTGTGTAGCTCTATATAAGTTTGGTCTTCTTTACCAAAACAACTTTTCTGATTTTAAAGAAATTTTCTCATTTCAAAATAAAGAAAAAAAAATATGTTGGGTGGGGTAGACCTACAGAATAAGTACAAAGGAACAGCAAATCCCCTACAAAAATGGCCTATTTAATACAGGTCAAAAAAAAGTGGGACTGGCTTTCAGCTTATATATACAGGATAAAAGAGGTTAAAGCCACCAGTGGTTTTCTGAATATCTTGAAAGCACAAAGTGGGGACACACACACACACACACACATACACACACACACACTTTATTGATGTTGCCAAAGAGCAGCTTCTAAAACACTATGTGCTTCATGGAATCAAATAAAACTCTTATTTTTTCCTTAAGCGTGTGTGTGTGTGTGTGTGTGTCTCTAAACTGAATTCTTTCTGTGCCTAGAAGATGGAATATTCTCAATAAGGTCACCAGATCCTGCTGGAATAGTGTAACACCCTAGGGCATGTCTCCACATAATTTGTTCTTTCAACATGCAAAAATACTCAAGCAAGGACCACTCATCAAGGACAGGGAGGTGGGAATTTACCCTCAAGGCTAAGGAGATGAAGGGCTATGACAGCCGAGCAGACTAGCAAAGAGCCAGCTGTACCAGCTAATGACTGATTGGCAAGCCAACCCCCAATCACTCAACCACGTACTGTAGATTTGTCTGGGCCTGTTGTAAGTACTCAGAAGTACAAATGCTCTATAAGATACACAGAAAAAAGATGGAGCAATTAAAATTGCTGCCTGTCATGTATGAGGAGGCCTTCAGGGGCTAAGGAGATAGAAATAATATATAGGCTCTGAGCAAGGCTGAGGGGTGGGAAAAGCAGGTAGAAAGTGAAGACAGAAATATCCACTTCTTTTTCAGTGACTCTAAAAGAAATTTTCAGCATTACCCAATGCGATAGTAATGCAGAAGTTGGAAAACTAAGTTTTATATGAAAGAGAAAATGTTTCATTTTATTATAACATTTCCTCCCTCAAGATTAAAATCAGTGTTACCTTTCATTCTAGATATTGATAAGAGATCCCTTCAGCTGTGTAGGCAAATGCAGATAGCATTATTTAAATAATTTTAAAGACCTGGGTTCAAATTCTATTTCTAACTCTTGGTGCTATATAAGAACTGGCAACTCAAGTCTTTCTGAGTCTCCATTTTCTCATCAGTCAAATAGGGACATTAATAGCTCCTTCATCTAATCTTTGTAAGGATTAAGAAACCATACTATGAAACAGAATAACACAAAGAGTGCTGACCAAAGTGCAGACACAATAAATATCTGATGATGTGAGGGTGAGACAGAAATCCAGATGCAAAATTACAAAGGAAAAGGTAAAAATACTGTTTTTATGGTCTTTGAACTTCTCAGCTACATCAAGAACATATTAACAACAATAATAAAAAGGGTATGAAAGTTATCTGGGAAATGTTTTTGAAGGTATCCTCACTATTTAGTGAGTTTGTACTACTACCCCCAACAGAGGACTATATTTGGGACCTAAGCCTAGAGAGACTAGAAGGTTTTCTGGAGAATATGGTTTGTGTTCTCTGAAGAACTGACATCTGATATACTGAGAAAACTTTAATCTTGGGGCATCTGACTAGAACTGAGAGCACTGGACAGCGGCTTTACTTCCAGTGCTGAGGGGGCAAGTGATGCAGTGAACTTTCTCATGGACAGAGGCAGGCCGGATGTGCATGATGGGCCCACAGGACTTCTGGAGCAGTGGTCAGAGTCTATGTGAGGGAAGAGGAGGCATTGCTGTCCACAGGGATAAAAGGTTAGAGGGTCCATCAGAGAAGCTTAGATGGACATAGCAAAGTACCAAAGAGAAGAAATGAAGTTGACAGATTTGCCATACCACGTTTAGACATCAGCTAATAACCTTCATAAACTCCCTGCAGAATGGCAGCAGCTACAAGAAACAGAGGCTGCAAGAGGCCAAAGACCACTGCCTGAATTTTGAGTTTTGATTAGTCTTTTAGATCGGGGACTTTCAATTTTTTGAATAAAGAGTATGCTTTATAAGGATTATAGAATTGTCTTAAAAGTAGTTCCAAACATTTTGTCTAACCTGGTACTTGATAAAAATACTTCAACACAGTGTGTGTGTGTGTGTGTGTGTGTGTGTGTTTTGTGCCAGGGATTAACTCCAGGGGTGCACAACTATTGAACCACATCCCCAGTAGAGACAGGGTTTCACTGGGTTGCTTAGGGGCTCCCTAGGTTGCTGAGGCTGGCTTTGAACTCTGGATCCTGATCCTCCTGCTTCAGCCTTCTGAGCTGCTGGGATTACAGGCAGGCACCACTGGACCAGCAACACAGTACATTTTAAAGTGATGGCTTGAGGTTAAAATAATAAACAAAAAAAAAATGTGGCTTAATTAAATTAAAACATCATGCTTATTTAATGTAATACTTTCACCTAAGTCATTAACACAGTGCCTGACACATAGGTGCCTCAATAAATGAGAATATTGAGAACAGTAATAATGATGGTGACAAGGATGAAGGTGATTTATTATTCTTTGAATGGAGAGTAAGGACAGAGCCAAGCCAAGAAATGGTTTCTCTCATGAAGCCACAGTTTTGCATATCATCCTGTTGCTGTGCATGATTCATACTTACGTCCCAGCAAAAATACAAATAATTATGTCACGGACCATGAAATTTCTCAAAAATAGATGGAATTATGCATGCTAAATTATAAATGCAAAGGTCTGTTATGTTATAGAAATAGCATATTAGTTCCAAACCTTAGAGTGTTTAAAGTCTTTTTGCAGATCCAGAATGCCAAGGGAGATATGAGGAGTGTGTGTTGGAGAAAGTAGGGTAGATCATTGGGACTAAGGGTGGGAGAGGGAGGAGGGGACCTCCTACAGATGGGCTATGAATACTAATGACTGACATCATACTCAGCAAACTCCTAGAGACCTGTGAATGCCAGACTCTCCTGTGACAGAGTAGTTATGGGAAGTTGGCCTACATATTACCAACACCTGTCATATCCAGGTGAGCTGACAAGGTCCCCCAACCTTGTTATAAACCTTTGAGCATCAATTAATACAATAATAGCTAACATTGTGGTTTGGAAGACATTTAAATGAGATTTCACAAGTAAATAATTTTAATAGTGCATGGGATGTGATAAGCCTTAAGAAGTATTAAAATAATTACTATTTAGTATTACTATGGTTATTATTCTAGAATTAGTTTCATTACTCAATTGTATCAGGAAGTTGCTAAATACAGCACCCTCACCAGTTTGTCACAAAAATAGAGAGAAAATCGTTGTCAATCCCTTACCTAAGGCTTTGTAAAGGGTAAACGATAATGAAGAACATAGTGATGTGCTTTGACCAAGGACATACTCAAACAGTAGAGATGCTATTTCTCCCATCTATCTGACCCCAAAGTCTGTGTCCTTAATGACAACGCTATATTCCTTCTTGCATTTTCTTTAATAAAAAGCCACAGCAATTAATTGCAAAGGCCAAGAAAGGGCTCTTTTTAAAAACAGACACAGAAAAAAAAGACTACATTAATGTGGTGTTAATGGGAAAGCCTGATTGACCTAGTGTGGTTAAATAGCATTGGAAGCAACATCCAGTGTATGAAAGAAAATTAGAAAATCACGGGCCAACAGCTGCACCATGCCATAAAAACTGTTCTTTCCTACATGAGTAAAGATGGGAGAACTGGCTTCAGGGTATCTCTGCAGTGGTAGAGGTGACTTTGTACTAAACCCATTCAACTTTCTAGTCTACTGAAATTTTGACCAATGATTCAAGAGGAATTTATCAGGGCTGTGGGGGTAGACACTAGAATTCTTGGATCATCCTGAAAGAAAGCTAGAATCTCATTATTACTGAACCCCAACTGAAGGAGACAACTGCTGGAAAACAATAGTGACATAACCTTTTGGGATCTAGAGTGAACAATTGTAACATTACCCAGATGTCAGCTGGGGCCTCTCTGACCATTAAAAACCTACAGGAGCCTGCTGTGAATCCCTGTAATTCCACTAGGGAGAAAAAAAAAATCTGGTATCCCCCTCCCCCTGTGTTTTCTGTGAGTTCACTGCTTTTTCTGGTTTCTTGTATCTCCACTTGATCTCAGGTCAATAGAGTCTCTGTCTACAACAACAACAAAAAGTTCCGCTCACTCAATCATTTATGAGTTTTTTCATTCATTCAAATATCTTGGTGCCAGAGTGTTCAGTTTTTCACAATCTTAATGACTAGACCTATTCTCAGGCCCTGCTCCAAAGGTGTGCCAACCCTACCATAATTCCTTCATAGAAAGTTAAAAGATCACCGTTTGGGAGCCCTTTATGATCCTCCTTAAACCCTGACTACCCTACCAAAATATTTCTTCAAACAAAATCAGAGAATTCAAAACTGTACAATGTTGATCTTGTATCTGGTCCCCTCATCTCTGCCACAGAACAACATTGGTCCCAGTCAAATTTACAACTGGGGTCCTAAACTCAAATGAATCACTCCTGGGTATTTGCATTGGTCAGGGGTGGACAGCCAGATCTGGGGAGGCCACGTTGACTAAAGTTTTGAAACCACATGGGGAAAAGAGTGAGGGAATGCTCATTGGGAAGCCAAAGGAAGGCAGCTTGGAGCCCAATAGGAATCAAGAGAGGCAGCAGTGCTGGTAGGTTGCTGAAAGTCCTCTTGAACTTGGATCCCTTGAACACTATCACCTGCCACTTCCCTCCTCTTTTTATATCAAGCTAGTCTGAGTAGGTTTATGTTTTTTGCATTCCAAAGACATTTGTCTGATTTCCCCTTCAGCAAAAAAAAAAAAAGTAATGTCTGAGAACCAGAGACTGTAAAGGTGTAACTCCTTCTTGAGTGAGAGGCATGGTGCCCAGCTTGCTTTCCCAGATGGCAAAGGAGCTCTTGACCACAAAGCCCAAGCAAGCTCTGTGAAGATAACTCAACTTCACTCCTGACATTCCCTGTAAGGTGACCAGCACCAAAGATCCATTTCTGGATGTGGCTGAGGACTTGTGCTTTGTACCCCGGCCCTCCAGAACTCAACTTCAAGCACCTACAGATACTTGCTTCTCCACTGCATGGATGCCATTGCTCCTAGGAGTTCAAGTCATCCAGTCACCACCCCATGGGTATATGGTAAACTGGCACTTTGTCCTGAAAGGCATTTGAACACTGGATTCAGCTTTCAGGGAGACACTTTGCTGTAGGAGGACTAAGGAAAGCTATTTCTCCCTGGGTATCATCTCTTTGCAGCTGTTCCAGGCTGACAGCCGGTGGCTGTCAGAGCTCAGCAAGCATGCTAGGTGAGCAGAAACCAGCACCAGGGCATGTGCAAAATGGGAAGGATGCAGCCTTTAATGCTGCACTGGAAGCAAAGAGCCCATAGGTGGCCACAGGTCAGCATTCTCTATCTTGTGCTGAGACTAATCACACCAGTCTCCAGGGAGTCCGCATAAAGTGTCAGGTGTCTTTCCAATTTCTTGTCTCAGACTGTCACTAGCAACCTGGTTTTCCCTGGTCTGTTGCAAAACTTTTGAACTGGGAATTAGAAGGCTGGATCTGAACACTAATAGATGCATAGCGATGCAGGTCAATTCCTCCTCAGTACATTTCTCTCACCAGAGAAAGGAACTGGTCAGACAAGAATTTCTCCAAGATCCTTTCTTTCTTTCTTTTTTTTTGGTGCTGGGGATTGAACCCAGGGCCTTGTACATGCAAGGCAAGCACTCCACCAACTAGCTATATCCCCAGCCCCAAGATCCTTTCTTGCTCTAAGTTCCCATGATCCCAATGGTGGTGAGAGAAATCTCCAATAGAGTTGAAAAGAAAACAAACAAACAAACAAAAAAAGTAAACATAGAAAAACTGTGGCCAGTGTAAGAAAGCTTTCAAAATGAGTAAAATAGGTAAGGGATTTTAAAAAAGAAAAAAAGAAAGACTTGTTGTCTAGGGAAAAAAAAACAAACAAAAATGCTTAAACCATGTGCTATGTTATGAGATGGTCACAAGGAAGCAGAGGAAAGAACATTCAAACCAAATGTTAAACAGCAGGTCCCAGATAACTGCCTATGTGACAGAAATGGAGTTTCACTGGGGTGGGGGAGGTAAGAGTGGGATCACAGCAAACTGACAAAGGCTTTATAGTAAAGAAAATAGATTGAGACTGATTTCTGCAAAGCCAGGAAAGTCAATGGAGATGTCAGAAAAGAAACAATGGTTTCATGTCTCTAATTGTCTTCCAAGTAACTGCTCTGTAATTCTTGTGTGGGAAAAGGAGAAACAAACAAACAAAAAAACAAAAACAAAAAAAACTCAAGTCTTACTTTGAAACTCAGCCTTATTATCTTTGTTCTGCATTATGGCGATTGCCACCACAAAGATCCCTTTCCCGGAAGCCACAGTCTGTCCTCTGCTTGGAAGTCAAAGGATGATTCCAAAGTGTGCTGTCCCACTTAAAATCCCGTCTTCCCCCTTCCCCACCTTCTGAAAGGACATTCAGGGCTCTTCTGAATGAGCAAATTTCCCTGCTCCCTTCTGAGAAGCTGTGGAGAGCTTTTCTACCCACAGCCTTCTCTTTCTTGGGAGGTTTTCATCTTTCTCCATGAAGAGTGACTTAGGCTTACAGCTAACTGGAGTACGGCAGTGAGTCTGGCCAGAAAGCAGGGCAAAAGCCCATGAAGAAATGTTCTAGAGCAGATGTTGACAGGACCACCATTCTAATCCTGTCTTTTGAGGAATTTGAAAGTGAGATAAAGGGGAGTGTAGACAGAAGGAGAAACACACAGGGACAAAGCAATGCCTAGAAGCTGCAAGGTAGAGGAAGCCAAGAGCAGGGAATCCAGGGGCCATAGACAAGTGCTCTCCCACTAGTGCCAGTGGACAAACACAGAGAGGTCTCCAAGCTGCGATAACGGTGGGGCAATGGATTGGGAAACAGAGCGTTTGCAGATGCAAGGGAACACCCTAAGAGGGTTGCTTATGAGGTTCCAGTATGAAGGTTAGAACGAAGCTGTCATCCTCTGTGTGGCCTCATTGTTCAGCATCTGAAAGTTCCCTATCTTCCTAATTTCCTAGTGGATACTTAAAATAATCTCCCACAATCCGAAGTAATGTTAGTAACTCTCTTTCTGTTACAAAAAAAAAAAAAAGAACTCTAATAAAGACAGCCAACCTACAGGACCATAGGACCCTCCTTCCATTTTCAATGTCATATCCTGCTGAAAGGCTAAGCTAAATGTCCAACTCTTCTCTGAACATTTTCTATTTAAGCCAATTATCTAGGCAAGGCAGGTGGGCAATCAGATTTCCTGTGGGCTGAATACACAAAGCTTGGGCATGCCTAAACAGGATAGGACTTCTGCATACAATCTGGTTCACTGGGCTGCCTCATGGACATTTTCCAGATAGCAATATGAAAGGCTGGAAAATGGGAAGATGTGACTTCTATTCAGGACTGGAGAAGGTGGGCATTGGGGTAACAGACTGGCCTGAGATCAAGAAGAAAAGACTACTATCTCTCTTCAAGTTTTCTTAGAGATGGGATATGTTTAAATGGACAACACTTGTTAGTTGTTTCTGATTGGGAGACTCTACAGACTCAGCAGAAAGATACAGATAGCTTCAGGGTGAGATTAAAGAAGGATGTGAGGAAGTTTAAGGAGGAGACAGAGGGTAAAAGGGAAAGCAACAAGATCATTAGATAGCACAAGGGCTCAAGGGCCTTTGAGACAAATTTTTTAAAAGGGGAGCTAGTTAGAGAGAGAATAAAGGAAGAAGAAAGGACAAAGTTCTGCTTGGGTTGACCTAGAAGTGGCCCAGAAATAAATGCTCATTTCATGTGGTTTCACTAAGTGGCCACCTGAGGGCTCTCTGTCTTATGCACCCAGGAATCTTTATTCTTCTCCCCATTAAAAAGAACGATTTATCCTCAATTTGCTGAATGATAAATTTAGGTTAATATTCTAAAGAAGGGTACCTATGGAAAATGGCAACCCCAAATGATTCTTCCTTTCTATTTTTGTTCTTGAACTAGATTAACAAATAAGCAAGACTGACCTCAATACAAATCCCTGGGTAATCAGAAGGATTACATACAATAACCTCATTTAAATGTACTTGGTATTTAGTAAGGACTGGATAAATATTAGCTCCTTCCCATATATAAACACACACAAACATACAACTTTGCCAAATGTAGGAACAAAAGAAGAAACATAAGGAGGAATTAAAGCAACCCTTTATCCCACTAAAGGGGGCAGGACACAAAAGTCCCCAAATGAAATCAGTGCTGTGTTAGGAAGAGACTCTAGAGAGCAAATTTATGTTGCTCCTTTCATTGTATGTTGCAGCTTGTACATAATAGCCAGGGGAAATAGAACACAAACAGCTGGGAAATAAAGATGAAAGCAAAACTGTATCAGCAGGGAGAGACACACAACCCCCTGAGAATCTGGCAGTGTCACGAAAGATAATTTGAACAAGGTCACCTGCATGGGATTCCTCTTCTCAGAGAAAGATCATTAGATTCCTGCCCATTTATGACCATCTCCATGGGAATCAAGGTAGGGAACAGAATACATGGCCCCTAGCTTTCAAATTTCTACACTAAAGTTCTATCTATAAAATAAAACAGAGCCACAGACAAAAGCTAGAATTACTGTGAAGGCTAAATGTGGAATTTTAGATGTCTGAAAACAAAGAAATTTTCCTTCCCAGCACCAATGGAGGTCCCTTACCACCACCAGAAAGCGTGGTTTGTGGCCTTATGCTGCCCTCTAGTGTTCTTTTAAGGTATAGTAATGTGAGGAAAAAAAATCGAAAAATTCTAAAATCCACCAATAAACCTGACTTCAGTGGTTGACAGGAAAAGCAAAAGTGGAATTCTAACATAAAAGAAAAATAAATTTGGTTGAGGGTGTAACTCAGTGGTAGAGTGTTTGCCTAGCATGCATGAGATCAGTAAAAAAATAGAGTGTAAAAAGCAAAGCCAGTATTTATATGAAAAAGTAAAAGTGAATTAAATGTGCCCCACATCGTACAACCATGGCATCTAGATCAGGGAGAGCTCCCTGAAACTGCAGACAATCATTATTCCTCGAACATCCTCCCTGAATGATAACTACCTCAGTTGGCCTGCAGTGGGATCTAGACATCTGTACTTTGCTAATACCACCACATGATTCTGAAAGTAGTTAAGGACTGGCCTCCCTTTGAGAAGAACCTAAGATGATAACAATGACTTTGACCTAGGTACAGAATAAATCTGATAATTTTAATTCTTTAACAGTAAGTATATTTCGTAGGGAAAACACATATAAAATAAAACAATTGACCCAAATAAGAAAAATTCCATTTTTTTCCCTGCATTTAGAGTGCCTCAATCCTACATGACTAGCACGAGGAAAATAATGCACCTGGATTCAGGGTGAAGGGTTCATGTAGAAGTTTCTTTGTCCACATAAGCCCCTCCCACACTCCTATGAATAGGCAGGTGGGAAGAAGAAAGGATTCCTAGTTGGTTTTACTCATACTTTAGATGTCTCTTGGGCATTGCTTCTTCAAGAAGTCTTCCTGGTGCTCCCAGATGAATTACAATGCCCTGATATAGTTTCACAATGTCTAGCCCTTCTCAGTCCTATTTGATCCCTCAACATCAATCTGCTCTGGGACACAGGAACTCTTCATTACAGGACCCTGTCATTTTCTTCCCAACTCTGCTCTTCACTATTAGCACAGGGTCAGAGCTCAGTAAGAACTCACCTGTGGCTAGTGCCTATAGCCACACATACCAAAAGGTGCTTATGGTGGAGATGGATGTCATACCCCAGACCACATTCTTTCCCCACCTGACGTGGGTTCATGACACACACAGCAAGAGGGCTTTTTGGGGTCATTGCTGCCAATGGATCATGCACACTTACTTTATAAGCCCAAACCTCAGCCTGATTTTAGGGACTTGCTGTCATTTTTTGGTTTGGTCTGATAAGTCTGTAAACACTTGGGAATTTCATAAAGTTTAAGGGGATAATTGTTGGTAAAGAATCTAAATTGTTCATTTGGGAAATTCAACTCTAATTTAAATGTTACTTTAAAAAAAGCCAAGGATTACTAAGCATTCAATATTTGATATCTTAATATTGTATAATATGCTGCTATATACTTCATAGTTTTATCATGGGAAAATCCTTTCTTAAATTCAGAATTAAGAAACATTTCATGTTTTAAGAAAAATCATCTGTGTAGGTTTCTAAGATTTATAATGGTAGCCTACACCTACCCATACCAGAAAGAATCCTATCACAGTCTCCTGTTATGCTCACTTTTGAAAATCACCACCGAGTCCTCTGTGCCAAACAGGGTTACCCTCCAAAAAGGACAAAACCCACTCTGTTCCCCCCAGTCAGAGAGAAGAAAGAGAATGAGGTCTGGCTGTTACACAGCATTTTCTTTGAATTTCATGTAATTTTTTGAGCTAAGCTATTAGATTTGTGGGCACCAACAGGATCTCTTTGAAGCTAACAAGAGGCCACTGTGGAAAAAGGGAGATGGCCATTACTACACATTTTAGGTGCTGGGCAAATAAAAAGTAAATGTATTCTGCAATTACAGAAAGTGGAACACTTTTCTTTCATCTTTCCCCTTATTTAGAAAAAGTATTTTTCTCTAGAAAGAGTTCTGTTGGGTTTTCTCTTTCTAGCTGCCTGACTCCATGGTTTGTTTACCCTTTAAATCAAAGGGGAAAATCCCATCAATATAAATGAGCAGCTCCTTTTGAGTAAACTATGCCTGCAATGTTATCTCTAGGGCTCTGAAATGTATCAGGATGGAGCAGAAGGCGAGAGAGAGAGAGAGAGAGAGAGAGAGAGAGAGAGAGAGAGAGAGAGAGAGAG